>NC_071352.1:12457500-12605000 GCF_027744825.2 Synchiropus splendidus | reverse complement strand
CCAGAAGGCTGGTTGTAGTTACTGTGGTTAAAGAGTAATGCCCTTAACTGACCGCTCGACAAGATACACTCCACAGTGTGAATTCTGTGACCTGCTGCCACCGTGGCAAATTTTATTTATTTATTTTAAATGTTAGATATACTGTAAGTCAAAGTGGCACAGGCCTTTCTGATCCATTATTTTCAAATCTGTAAACCGTATCTGTTCCTTACACAGAATGACATTCAACGTACTTTTAAAATTATTAGTGATTATTACTGATTTTTTTTTTTACTAAATGTTATTTCTAAGACAGCGACAAAATTATATCTTTACATTTTTAAAATGTTTTTCATCATACTCTACAAATACATGTTTAATCTACCAATAGTATATTAGGGAAAATGCATAGTTGGTCCGCGGATTGTGGCTTTTATTATACTGCCATTCAAATTTGTTATTTAAAAGTCAAATTCTGATCACTTCAACATCAACATTACACCTCGGGAGGAAGACATTTCAGCACGGACTCGTGACTTGTCATGAGTTTCCTCTCTTCAGATTACATCCAAAAGTAAGAGTTACATTACTCATCTTTTTCTCACTGAAAATAATGTGAGATTCTTTTTAAATGTTATGATCAGAATTCATAGATGTGCACTTTCATACACTTTGAATCTGTGTCTGACATGGACACCATCAGAACTCAACAGCCAAGTACAATAACACCATCAGGCAAGTTAGTGTGGTTCTTTGACTGGCCTCCAATTCCACCAAAACCAGTCGTGGTTGGTGTGTCTATTGGTGGCGGTGGGAATGTTGCACGACCTGACTCCCAGTCAACCAAAACTACATGCGCTTCCTTAGTGAGTTTATCACACAATTGGCTTGAGGGACGACTTTGATGTATTCCATTGAAATGATTTCTAATATGGTTCCGGGTGACCAAGGCACAAGGAACGGTGGCCACAAAAAACCACACCATTAAATGCTGTAATACTGTAGTAACTGGCTGGTTAGTTGGCTTGAGAACTGCATACTTTCTTACCACTCGGTTTGCATGTACTGTCATGACATCAGTAATGTTTCTTACTTATTCGCCATCGATTTCAGCTTTAAAGTAAATTTGGTGACATGCGGCCGAAAAAGTGTTTTGTAAAGCAGATGGTTTCCTGTTTCACGGTCATTCTCTGGGAATACGCCTGCTGGGACTCCCACGCCACAGTGTGACGTCAAACACGTTTCCCATCAAAGGACGGTCGATTGAACATGATGCAGAAAAAACATCCCACATTCCGTTCTTGCCGTGTACAGCTTTACCTACCATGGTGTTGCTACGTGAGACCAGCTTTCCATTGTTGTCATTTAAGCACTTTCTGTGGTCTGAATACAAGTATAAATAAAAACAAAATAGAAGTGTAATCTGTGTTGTAAAATTTGAAATGATTAAATATTTATTCAACACCACTTCCTCCAAATCCTCAACTTTTTTGGGGAGCTTGCAATATGACTTACCAAGTCTGAGAAAAATTCAGGTGCTATTTATTTAATATATTTCAAATGTACACACAAACAGAATGCACTACTGCGTATTTTGAAAAAAAAATATGACGACAAATTTCTTTTTTTGTTTCTAAGTTGAGGAGTGCAGTGTAGTGTTTGCATGTACGAGAGAGAAGGGCCAGAAGCCCAAGCCAACCAGCAGAGTCCTTGCTAGGTGGTGTATTCACTTCTCTCTGTCATTGCTGTACTTTGGACTCCAAGTTCACTCAAGGATGTGGACTGAGTGACATCATCAGCCGCAGGAAGCAGAACCTATACATACTATATATGACACCCTTGAATCTAGCCATCAGCACAAAGACAACATCAGAAGACATCGAGAAAAACAGGAAGAGCTGTGAAAATATAACAGCAGAGCATACATATTTACACAATTGTCTCCTGTAGAAATGGCGACAAGGAAAGCTGGCCCCACTGGTATATCAAAACATGGCCCTTAAAGTCGCTATAAAATTTTAATATTGACACGCTAACACGTTAGGAGACGTTAGTTGCTCACATCACATACAATTTAAAAAAATATAGAATTATTCTTATGTATTTTTTTTTACATTTGGAAGGCAATTATAACTAAAAAATAAATACAACACAAAATGTTTTTGTATGCATTTCTTAAAAAGGTGCGTCATTTCATATAAATAAAAAAAAAACAAAACGTACTTTTTACAAAACCGGTCAACTTTAGAAAAACCTTGGTCTCATATTAGGCATTTTTTCCCCCAAAGCGGGAGAATCATGGCCACAGTTTCCCTAAGCTACAAACACACAGGCCTCTCCTCTGCCAGGTTCTTGGCACTGACGCATTACAGTGTTTGGTCTTGTCGTACCGTAGCGGTAAATACTCTTGATGCGAATTGTTATTGCAGCTTCAAATTGACACCAATTGGCTTTGAGGAGTCAAAAATATAAAGCATTTTGAAGTTACATTACAGCTGGCTGGTGTGTGTTGCAGCTGTCGGTGCCCGAGTGGAGAAACATTAGAGAAGCAACCACTAGGGGCCAGTCAACTATTAGGCAATGTGAAATATTGTCGCTCTATTAAACGCAGAGTAGAAACACACACAATCGTAGCATCAGTGTGAGTCTGGAAACGAAGTCGACACTTGCATCTTGCTGCAGGCGTGTTGTTTGATTGCATCGCTGTTGTAATAATGCCACGTAAGCTCAGCGCGCCAAAACAGGTCCACATCATGGCACTCGGTGTGAGTGTGCGAGGCCCCAAATTTGGACAATTAACTTAAAGGGAAAAGTCAACCTGGGATCCGACACCCGACAAAACTCTGCATGATACAATTGCAGATATCAAATTGCTATGAAATGCTAGGAGGAAGACGACAGAGGTCAAGTATCTGCTTCAGGATTTCGAGGAGAACAGTACATGACACGTTTGTGTTGATGCTTCAAGTTTGACAGTGATAGCCCAGACAATCTGTCATCTGCAACATCACTTTTCTGGTTCCGCACATCGAACTACACAAACATTTCTCCAGCTTGCAGGATTTTTTTAAGGCACAGTGGAGTATTCAGCGTCTGCTATGTACAGGTTAAATCCACACGGAGGGCTTGCCTTCCCCAGACTTGCTGCTGCTGCTGTTGCTGCTGCTGCCCCCGACGCTGTTGCCGCCTTTGCCGTGCTTGAGTCTGTGTTTCCGCTCCTTCTGAGCCTGTGGCTGAGGTTGCGGCTGCGCTTGGATAATGTTGCTCTGGGGCTTATCGTCCTGGTTGTCCCCCAGTGGTTCCTCAGAATTATGCTGCTGGCTGTACGCCTGGATGGCGGCCTCCAGTTGCTCGTGAGCCTGCTGGATCATGTCTTTGTTGAGAGCAACTCGGGCTTCGCCGCCAGTGGGGAAGTTATCCTCATTGCTGCCAAACTGCTGCTGCTCCTCTTGGGCAATGTTGGCCCGGTTCTGCTTGCAGGCCATCTTTGCGTTACTAAGGTCAGTGTATGGCATCTGCTCAGGCTTCACCACTATGTTATAACCGGGGGGAGCCGATGGAGTGTTCCATGAGAAGGGGTAGCCGACGTAATCGGCAGCACCGTCAGCGCCAACACCTGCATCTGAGCCTGCCTCGGGTCCTGTCCCCCCAACCGAGCCCTCAACATCCCCGTTTGCCCCAAGCAGGCCCAGCTGGTACTCATCCTCCTGAGGTGGGGTGCGCCGTCGGCGAAGAATGTCACAGATAGACCCAATCCCCAGATGAAGCATCTCCCAAACATTGAGTATGAGGCAGAGAACAGTCACTCCGTACATGATGCGCAGGAATATGGTTTTTTCCGTCGGCCGTGATACGAAGCAGTCAACGCTGTGTGGACAGGGTTTTCCGGAACACACAAACACGGGGGTTACACGGAAGCCGTACAGCAAATACTGGCCAGCGAGGAAGCCGGCTTCCAGCACAGTACGGGTCACCAGCTGGAGGACGTAGACCCGCATCAACCCTTCATCTCGAATACGCTTTCGGCCATCGTGTCGGATTTTGGGTCTGGGGGTGGGCTGCAGTGGATCACGAGGTCTTTTTGGAGGTTCTATCTCTGGCACCTCGTATATCATGGGGTCATCTTCCTGGTCCTCCTCAGTCTCCTCAATTCCTCTGTGCTGCCTGGCTCCAAAACAGATTTTCCTGGGCTTCCGGTGTGTATACCCTCCGCCACTGGCTCTAACAGCCACGGATCCCACTACTCCTTTGGCCTCTTCTAACCGCGCAATCTTGTTAATAGCAAAGCCCATGTACATGAGAGAAGGCATGGCCACCAAGATGATCTGGAAGACCCAAAAGCGAACATGAGACAGTGGAGCGAAGGCGTCGTAGCAGACATTCTCACATCCCGGCTGTCCTGAGTTACAGACAAACTTGCTCTGTTCGTCATAGTAGATGGACTCTCCCCCGACTGCGGTGAGGACAATGCGGAAGACGATGAGCACGGTGAGCCACAGCTTCCCCACGAAGGTGGAGTGGTTGTGGATCTCTTCCAGCAGCCGCGTGAGGAAGCTCCAGCTCATGGTGTCGCTGGACAGTGGGGCAGACAGTGTCCCTCTCTCACCTGCTCACAGACTCTGGAAGAGAAGACAAAATGAGAGCGTGAAAAAATGGTGAAGAACTGGAATTATTCTAGCAAGGGATAAAGAAAGGGAAATCATCTTCGTCTTCTTAAAGTCAACCTTCCGCAGGGAACATCCGGAGAAGGCGCTACATTCCAATCCAACAATGAATTTGACACATTTGGCTGTTTTGTTTTGTTGTAGTTACTGTTCCTGTTTCTTATGTTCCTCGTAACAAGCTGCGCTATAAATTATAAAGCGTATGAAGACACAGCTTTGGTCTCTTTCTGCCAACTGCGATTTGTTTACTTCCATTTTACCGCCAGCTTTTGGTGCCTGTTATTCATTCTTTCTCATCCTGCCATCTCTTCATAAGTGATATAACTTGTTTTGGTTTGTTGGTATCTTTTGCAGCGGAATCAATACAAACATAAATATGCATATGCATGCTTGAGAGATGACATTTAAATGTAAATATGTTGTTGAATATTATTTATGGCTGCAACATTATATATGTTGCAAATAACTTTATAAGTTTATAACATTATAACTTCACATTTTGACACTGACTCAGAGGAAGGCAATGCTTTGACACTCTGACTTCTTCTGAATGAAATAAACAGTCTCTGCACGGCTTCTTGTGTGTGAGGTGCGGGTTTTAAGATTTGATAAATTTGGCCGGTTTGTTCTGGCTCAGTGACTGGCACCGGATTAGGCGTGTGCATGGGAGCAGATTTTAGGAAGTTGAACATGTTGCCTATGTAGGTTAGGTCTGTACTCCAGGCAGTCAGTCCAAAACCAGCCGGATCAGCAGGTGGCGGGGCACAAGTCGTGGAGGCAGGCCGTCAGACCGCAGATCCACATTAACTCAGACACCGAAGCTGAACCCAAACCCTTCTGTCCCTGCGGCTGGCTTTGGGGGGATAAATATGACACCACCACAGAACTTCATCCTTCATGATACCGCAATGTGGCTTATTGTCAGCAAGACTGAGGAAAATCCCGCCGTGAATACCAGCTTAGGTTAAAGGGCTCCCAGGCTGACATCCTCACCAAGCAAACGGAGTGCTTAAGCATGCGGGGGAATTTAGGAGGAGTCAGAGCCCTCTGTTTTGTGTCTCGCTGGAGAAGAGAGGGCGGCGAGGTTCTCACACACTTGCCATGAAACATGAGCATTGATCACTCTGACCATTTAAGGACAAGAGCATAAGATGCAGAAATCCTTCATCTGCTGGCTCCAGAATTCAGGCAGTTGTCAGCACAAATAGAAGCTCTATATGTCAAGTATTTTTATCGAGTTCCCTCTCAAGTTTAAACAGGCATCTCCATTAAACGGATCAAAAGCATGTGACTTTTTTTTTCCACTTCAACAAGTTCTAGTTTGAAGCAACTATAGTGTAAATAAGAGCTTACGTAGGAGAACAATTTCATTCCGCAGCAAATGTAAATCTCAGTGATTCATGTTTCTTTAGATGTATTCTTGGCTCTTCACACAGGTCTGAGCTGACCAGACCGCAGCAAGTCAATAGAGACTTGTTTATATTTTCTGAGGAATGTGGTGGCTTCAAATGCAGTGGTTGAAAAAAGACCCAGGAATTTAGTTAAGTTAGTCAATTACAAAAAAGAAAACACTTGTATTTGTGTCTGTACAGTGAAGCCACACATTTGAAATTTTTCCCAAAATATTTTGGGATAACATTTGACATTGCATCCAAAAAGTTTTTTTTTCCACCGCTGTATGTTAATGGCAGACAAACAAAGGCAACCATTGGGAACAATTGGGTTTTCGCTGTTGTGTTCTATATGTACTGATGACACAAGCTTTCAATGTCAAATGTCGTCTTTCTTGAAGGATTTCTAATCCAATATTTTATAGCTTAATCCATCACCCACTGTTTGACAGAGTGAGTGTGTTGAACCAGAAAACCACGACTCTTCTGACACGCATTCAATTCTTTTGAAAATCGGTGGTTGAAATAAAAGGACTCCTGTTGTGAGAGTCACGACCAGTTCAACTTGCAAGGCAGTATAGAACACTGTTAAGCCACTGAAACTCATTTTGGTGAGAAGCAGACCAACGGTATAGAATAGCTCCTCCGTTTTGACTGAACCCTGGGTGGACAAACTCAGTCACACACGGGATCAAAATTTCATACCCAGTTTCAGTCGGGGGCCAAAGCCTGTAAATTACTTTTTGAATCGGCGTTACCGAAACCAGAATCAGAACACTTTTTTTTAATATATATATATTATTTTAAGTACCAATAAATACATTTCCCTTCCCATCTTTCATCCAATCTCCTTCAATCCAATTCATATATCTAATTCCATGTAGTAAAAGCCACATAAAATGGCAGGCAGGCCAAATCTGGCCCCGAGCCTTGAGTTTGATAACATTCTCAAACCTGTTTAACGCATAAATGAACGTCATCATTTTCCACTTTTTCGCCAAAACAATGCCAACAAGCTCTAACTGTTTGGTTGCAGGTTTTATCCGAGGACATGCAAAGTTTTGCGCTGCCTGTGTTGGTCTAGTCGACTAGCCACTCGACTCTCTGCCTTCACATCATTGATGTGACAAGTCATTAGGAGCACACAAACAGTAGCGATAAAGTTGTTTCGCTTTTGTGTAAACATCTTGAGAGCTATGAGAAATGCGCCTCTTCCCGCCACAGTTATTGTTTGGAGCGAACCCCAGCTTGACACACGAGGGAAGGAATGCGGGTCCGCTTCAAGCTAACAGCGTTCATATCTGAAAACATTTGCTAAAGAAAGTTGCAAATATTATAACAGAAAGTGCATCAGCATGCGGATACTTTTTACTTTTTTGTGAGAAACCACACGTCCAACAGTTGTTTTTAAGGAACTTTGAGGTTTCCGGTCAGACTTCAGCTTTATTTAACTTTTCGGAGGCCTCCTCAATCTCAATTCCGTGAATGTAATGTGAAGGTTTAAATGATTTTCAGGTTGATGTGTTTAATCCTCTAATGTTTCATGTGAATATCACATGGTTCACAGCAACAAACTTGGACGCTCTATTGTCTTCACTTTGCTGCTCCTCTCCCCTCCACCTGTTTTTCCTTCTGTTTTATTGAGTTATTTTCTCCTCCAGTTTGTGTCTCCACACGCTTGAGCAGGTGTCCCAAGTGAGACTTTGACCCGCTACATTGAGTTCAGTGTGACTCAGACTAACTGAGGAGACATCCCTTCTGGTCTGATCACGGAGTTAAGACAACATTGGTGGAAACTCTGACACATGGCGAAAGTAAAAAAAAAAAAAACTCCTTGCACACAACTCGATTAATTCAATTCACTGCAAATGTTACACATCCATACCACTGGCAACATCGACCTCTGACCACACAGTTCTGACTGACCAACTGGAGAAGATTCTCAACCCATATTTATGATTTATTACGATTTATTAACTCGAAATGAATTTCTATTTCATACATACTATGCCTTCGGATGGACTTTGCTATTGGCTGATCCCCTCATACGTCAATAGCGAATTCTTTAGAGGGCACTGCATGTACTCATAGAACTGGAGTTACCTCCAGGTAACCATTATTTCTTCAGCGCTTTGTTTTTCAGAAGCTTTTTTAGAAACCAACAAGCTCCAGCACAGAGTAAAGAACACCCATGCAGATGATGCTTACAGTAACCTCATAGTTTTGCGTCATCACGTGACTTACTTAGGCATAAAGATTCCTTTCCAGATTGTTTTTAAATTTTCACTTTTGTGACTTGAGTTTCCTTCCCCTTATTTCTATGTTCTTCTCTAAGAGAAACACATTCATTGAAATTGAAGATGGAAGAAAACAGGAGATGTTTAGGGATAAATCGCTGACTTTGGTTCTGTTCCCAGGAGAAGAAACAGTCCATCGCTCTATGGCTCAATAAGATGTTTTTAAAGTGATTGAAATGACAAGGATTCGATGAGACAAGTCGTTCCTGCTGATCTCATGTTGGAGCTCTGCCCCCGAAACACTATTCACACTAAGATTATTGTCTCTCTGCAACTTTCAGAGTCGTTCCCTGAAGCCTGTCCTTGGAAATGACTGTGGTCATCTCTCCTCACTGAGGTAATGTTTGGGATCCAGTGTTTCATAAAGTGAAAGAAAGTGTTAGCAGGATTTATGTTTGCCCTCTCAACAGGATCGTGGATCACATCAAAACTTTGGACTCAGCCAGACTCAAGCCAGTTTTTCCGCAGCACCATCATCTGTGCTCCAAAGTGAAGGGTTACAACTTCACTCTGATCTCATCAGCAAGAAAGCATTTTCGGTTATTTTGGGGGTATAGCTTGAAGTTTAGGAAGCTCAGACCTGACTGCTCTACAAGTGAAAGGCTCTCCCATTCATTTTTATGGATGATATTAAGCAAATGATTTGTCACATTTGTCGTTCAATGTGTCCACCGCCTCTCCTCTCCACATCAGGCCTGGAAAACATTTCCTCTGAACCTGACCTCAGGAGCTCTGATGCACTTCTTCCCAGTCCCTCCCAAGTGTCTTAAACCCATAGCTGTCGCTGTCATGAGTCAAGGCCAAGACCAAGGAGCGGCGTGTCAAAGTCCTCGACAGACCAAACTGGAACACATAAATGTCATGGTAAATCCAAAGCCAAAGAACGCGATCAAAATCCTATCGCTTTTCAGTTCGCTCATTTCCAAGCAGCTGTGGAAGTCAGTCTGAAATATGTTTCAGAGTGATTCAGTTTACAAATGAAAATGACGAACAACCCGCATACATGACCTCGGGGGTAATCATTGACGACATTAATGTTGCATTTAGAGCTACTTTGCTACTTGTTTCTCCTCATCCCTGGCGTAAACATTAACAGGCAGGAAGCTGGTGGGTTTTTTTTTTGTTTTGTTTTTATAAAATACAAGACTTAATTTGTCATTAGTCAGTATTAGAAGACTTTTTTTAAGCCCAGCAGCTGTGATCCTGACTTGTCTTATTTTATAAATAAAATTTGTAAGATTAAAATAAAATAAATAAATAAATAAATGTATTAATAAATTCTCTTATTCCCAGTCTAACAATTCATTTCATGACTGAATTTTTTTAATGGCACCTATGAACATGTTATCAGAGCAATAAAATAATGATTTTAATCAATCTCTCTTTGGTTAAGGTCGATAAATGTGATTAATCAATTATAACATTATTATGATTAATTAATTACAACAAAAATAATTTCATTTCATTTCATTGAATTGAACAGTTTGCTCTCCAGACAACAGGGAACAAGACACGTGGCAGCTAGGATGAGAACAACAACAACAAACATGGAGGAATCCCTGAACAAAAGCAAACAAAAGCATCTGTTTGTTATAAAAGCTCACATGACAGTAAGGTGCTGACTCGTGGAGGCCTCATTTAGTCCGTTGTACTGATAAGGTTATAAGGTTAGGATAAGTTATTAATGTTCACATAGTGAACTGTTATCACTTATCACTTATCTGTTATCACTTATCTCTCTCTTCACCTGGTTCCTGCTCTCTGAGTTCATGCTGACAAGACCTACGTGTGTGTGTCAGTCTGACAACACATTATAACAGCGTAAAGAGGAAGGCGCACACTGACAGTTTCAGTTCCAGACCCTTGTTTACATTGTAATAAGGATCACAGAATCACAATTTGCCGCCACCAAAACAGTCGGAATACTTGGTCCCAAAACTTCTGCTGCACGTGCGAATAACAACACAGCCCCGCGCCTTGACCAGCTTCTATGCTTGAAAGATCAAGGTCATCTGTCGCTCAGGGCGAATGTGGGTAAAAGCAACATTGTCTCATAATTTATTTTCGACTTCAAGTTTAGAAGCTACAACCATTCACAAACCAAATCAGAATTTTATTTATTGCCGTGGTCAGTGGGGAGCCCACCAACTAGGAATAATACTTGGAATAAAGTGCTGACAAAAAAATAAAAAAAATAATAAAATAAAATAACAAGGCTGTTCACGATGGAAAGATGGGACTCTCTCCTTTAAAATCTTTGATTTGAACAAACATCACATCAATTTTTAGTTATATTAAGGTGTTATTAAGGTGGCGTCTCCCCCTCATGTAACCCTCTGTCCTTGCTTGCGACTGCCCCCTGCCCTTCCCCTCCATTGTGCCGGTAGCATCAGTACATTTCTCACCCAACCATCCAAGTCAACACTTGTCCAACACAGTCAAATCAATCATCCGATCAGACTTGTGTCCACAGAGGACAAGTTTTTCTAAAATAGCTTGAATATTAAAGCGAAATAGATGTTGGTTATAAGGTTGCAGTGAAAGCTCGGTTGGTGGTTTTGTCGCAGACACCAGTCAAGGTTACAATAAAGCCCTCCTTGTGACACATAATGTGACAAATGGGTAACTTGTCTAGTTACATTTCAGTCATTGCCACTTGTCTTTGCATGGTCTCCAGCGGAAGGAACCGAGAGCTGTGCTCGATAACTCAACAGGTTATCCGCAGTTGAGAATATTTTTATCTTTCTCAGTTAGAACATGATCTGCAACACATAATAAAAGTGGTAAAATAGTAATCACTGGAACTAAAAGTGAATTTACCGCACTATGGATTCACCACAGCAACAATACAAACAATAAAATATGGAAATATGTTGACTTCACTTGGATGGCAACTGTATGTAAGATCAACAGACGTGTTGAAAAGTTTGTCAAGTCCGATGTTTATAAAGAGCAAGAGTCGAGCCATCAACGCCTGCATAGATCAACAGCTCTACAATAACACAATTAATATTTAACATAGCCGTTAAACACACGTGTTTAGAGGCCTGTTTGATCCTAATGTTTTGTGTAGATAACACGAGGACTCAAACAGTTCATGCTTTTGAAAAAATCCATGCAATAAAAGCATAGATTAGATTGCTATATTTACAGATGGATAGTGTGACCATATCTGAAATATTTATTGACATTCAGAGGTCATTTTGTAGGAAATTCAAAAGGAAACAAAAGGTCAGGCGAGGCGCGAGCACTGGTCCTCAGTGAGCATCCATCTATGTGCATTTGTGGGAAACTAAAAATTCCCTCATTAACAGTGTCCGAGGGGAAGAACCCTCGGAGCAAGCCAGGTCCATATGCTCGTCCAAGAAGCTCTGAGGCAGCGTTGGCGCATCTGTGCTTTATTCACTTCACTCTGTCATCACACCACACACCATTTCATCCTTCTTCATTTGTAAACCCAAAATGCATGGAAGGTTAAGACGAGTCATTGTGACAGCCAGAGGTCCAGTCGACTCTGTCCCCAGAACGGAGCGTAAGACAGAAGTGATGAAGCAGCATACTCACTCTACTCCCTCAGATGCCAGGGTCCTTTCTCTCTCGACCTGAGGCCCATCATTTCTGTCACTCCCCATCAGTTTGTCTCTTTTTCATACTCCTTAACCCCGACTGACATCAAACAGCCCTGGCCTGATGATAACAACAGCATCCCGACAAAGCGCTCAGCTCCGCGGTCTCAGGGAGAGCCCCAGTGTGTGTGCCTAACCAAGTGTGAGCTCGTCCTGAAAGGGAGAGGGGCGAGTGAGGCAGAGCATCTTCCCTCTCTCCCCATGGTGCTCACAATGGTCCTCACTTAGCCCATCATCCCCTCCAAACTGGGTCATAGTTGGGGGTGGGGACCTCATGGGTATAGTTTTAATAGGGGAGCGGAGGAGGGGGTGGTGGCGACTAATACCCCCGTTGGGTCAGCGGGAGGGAAGTCTGGGTTGTCAGACGGTTGGAGGATTTATTGTTTTTGGTTTAAATAATACTCAGATAAGGGAGGCAGTGGGTGCAATTTGAAAACTAAACTGGAAACTTCCAGAAACTGCCCAAAAACTTTGTGACTTGAAAAGTCCTTTCAAGTCAAGCATTGCTTGAGTGATTCCTCAAACACTTATGGCTCATTCTGAAAGAACCATTGTTCCATCCTACTAACTGTAACTCACAAAACCTTTTAATTCTTCACCCAGTTTGTTTGTTTTTTTTCCATCGGTGCACTGCATTTCCTCTGAATAGTGTGTCATTCCCCACATTATTTATTTGTCCATTCAAAATCATAACTGTAGTGACTGAAAAATAAACTATTCATCTGGTAAATGTTTATTTGCCAGAGTACAAATGCATTTTCTACTCTGGGTACATTTTAACCTCTGCATTAGCAACTATTTTTTATGTATTTTTCTACCAAAATGTATGGCAAAATTCAGAAAAAAGTAAATCAGTTTGACCATCGACCGCATAGCACATTCTGTCCAATAACGTATTGGAATCATGTTCTGAGTTTCATCATGTGTCAAAGGGTTTTGTCCTACAAGACTCGTGATCTTGAGGCAGTTGTGCATAGCTCCACATTAAATCCTTGTTGGTGCAGGAACGGAGGCAATTGTGAAGGGGAGTTGTTAGACTATATATTTGCAGCAACAGGGCTGTCCAACTTTCAGTTTACAGTCTTCTTAGTATATTAATAATGGTAAGGTAACTGGTAATAATGCAGAGCCAGCAGGACTAGCACAAAGGGCAACTCAGTTTAGAGTTTATCAGGGATGCTTTCGTGTTTGGTATTACATTTTTCATTACATTGAGGCATAAAAATTGTCAGAAACTTTTGAAGAAAATAATTTTTTGTTTAAAAAATAGTCTTGCCTGACGGTTTAATAGTTGATATAATGACAGACTGACGTTCACGCTAGGCTTTAAGAAGGGAAAGCTGAATAAATAATACACATTGCATACATGAAGATGCAAATCCAGTAGTTTTGGAGAGCAGCAGTCAAAGAGAGGTGCAGCTGCAGACTTTGTGCGTGTCACACCTTCCACCAACAGTGTTGTTTTGAAGCACTAAGGTGACACGTGGTGCTCGGTTAGTCACTGTTGATATAAAGAAATACAAAATAAGTTGCTTTGAGTGATCTTGACTCATCACTTGGTTGGTTTGGTGTCTGACTTTAAGGCACCAGTGTGTGGATAAATCAGTTGAGCCTCAGCAACACTGTCCCTTTCCTTTCACTGCGAAGCTCAAAGGTGACCCATGTTGTTTTGTCGACGCGGCTTGCTCTGTTGTGTGTAACTGTGAGAGTCCTGTGTTGACTGATCACTCAAACTAAGTGTTAAAGTCAACCTGCAGTGGCTTTCATCTCAATTTAAATCAGAGTGTCTGTCTGACTTACACGGAACAGACATTTAAAAAACCTTTAGCTCGGGCGGTGAGCGTCCTCCACCCTCACAGGTGTGGCGCGTCTAGATGGCGATGACAGACAGCATGATTCTGGCACGCGTGTGTGGCATGAAAGGCCACTTAGTCACACAGCTCAATGCCACTGAACTTCAAGGGAACAGTTTTCAGTGCTTACGGATGGTAGCAGACCCTGAGCACAGCGTTGGGGCGAATCGTTGTTGTGCCAACACCTTGAACGGATTGTTCTTATTCAATGTCTGGCATCGCAGCACGTAGCAGCCCGGCATCGCGTACGACTGTTGCGGCAGCACAGTATCCCAACATCTCACTCTCACACAGTGATCTACCACTACAGTGGTACCTATAACCCTGACGTGCGCTATTTTGAATGGCATTCCACTTATGTCCAATCTGACTTACGACCGGTTGGTCGGAACCGACCCCTGTCGTAAGTCGGATGTTACTTGTATATGCAACAAGTCCATCTCACTCTGCATGGCTTCTTGTGGGGGATTAGTTTTACCAAAAGTAGAATGTAGAATGTAGAATCTCTCCCCACATACTTTGGTAGCTTACAGCCTTCCAAGTCCATGCAACCCTCCCGCGACAGTGCTCCATGTATCCCTGGCTTGGGAATGTCCGCATATCCCTGAATATCCATCCATTTTCCGTGGCCTCATATGAATGTACAGAGTAAGATTTTGCAGCTGCTTTAGTTTACGGGTCTGTTGTGGAGTTGCATTTAAATACAGTGGCACCTCGGTTTTCGTCAAATCGGAGTTTGAACAAAAATGTCGAGATTTTTTTGCTTTTGATTTCGAATGCAAATCCAGAACTCGAACGCCCCCGGAAAAAGCCGGAAAAAACATAACGTGCGCAGACCGATCCGCTGACCCACGACGTGCTTTGTTATTGTGTATAACGCAGCCTCCGTTAGCTCCATTTACTGAGTGTTTTTTCTTCATATTGAGGTGTAAAACCTTTCCTGTCTCCACACTGGACCGTGGTAGAGTGTCACAGGGGAGGTGCTGGAGCGCTCACTCCAGGGTTTGATGTCCTGTTGTGGGCTGGAGCTGGGACAGGGATGAGGCGAGTCTGGGACAGAGCGTGACTTGGTTTATGACTTTGTCACAGCCAAACTGCACAGAAGCGCACATTCAGAGCTGGACACGCACCGGGCACCTCTTCACTTCTGGAGAGACGTCACTCACTCGCCAACCCCTCCCACATGCAGCGGCCACACACATAGAGGAACAGCGCACCTGCAGCAGACACTCTACATTCACTCCTACAAAAGCCTGTTTTAAGGCTTGGAACGCATTAGTTCTTTTTCCATTCATTGTCATGGGAAAAATCGATTCAGATTTCGAACAAATCGCTCTTCGAACAGCCGCCTGGAACAGATTGTGGTCGAGAACCGAGGTACCACTGTACTTTAATCTGCTGCACTTCAGGGCCAACGTACGTATGTTATGGTTGATGGCGCATGGTGTCTGGCTACTGAAGAGGAGCGGACCGACGTTCCACAGGCCACGCTCAACATCCTGACTGACTCGATGCAAAGGAGCGTGCAGCGAATCAAATCATTTCCTGGTGTTCGCATTCCAAATCTTCCGGATCCATAAAATGACTTTCAACAAACTTTTCTGTGAAAGAAACTAAAAGCAGATAAATAAGATAGTGGAGCTGCTAATCCTCCTGACTTTCATCCTCCTCTTGCCTCCCCCCCCCACACCACCGCCACTCCACCCCACCCGCCTTCGCCTACACGCCTAATTACGCTGCGCCACCAACATGATGAGATGTTGGCTTGATACCGGCCAAATCCCCGTCATCTCACTGCTCGCCATCTCATCCCCTCGCCTGATCTCTCTCTGCTGGGCAAACCACTTGCTATCACAAAATTTCAGGGGTTGTACAGAGAAATGAGACGGACCAAATCTTGTAGTTCTTCGGTTACACGCTTCTAATTCCAACATTAATTCAGATTCCTCTTTTGAACTCATTGGTTTCCTGATGTTATTCGTGCACCCAGACCCAGACAACCATCTTCAGTCCCTTACTGGTGAACCTCAACTCCTTCAGAGGTAGGAAACCTACACAAACAGAGGGACCAGAAGTAGTGATGGCCGAAACTCTTTCAAGACTTCTAACCTTCCTCAAAGTTCTTTCAGTTATTCGCAGCGGGTCGGTACACTCTTAACCCACGACATGGCCATCTGAACCCAACTTCATCTTCTTTCAAACTAAATATATTTACATTGCTCATATTTGTATTCTCCATATGCTCTCCACTGAACACTGTCTCCACAGTCAAGGTCGTCCGGGAGTAGAGAAGACATGATTTATGACAAACATTACTGTTGTGGCTGTCACTTCTTATGCATGAAATCGAACGCTGACTTGCAGTGATGCATTTACTGGTTCCCACAACCCCTAGCTCTAGTCACACACCAACACCAGACTTGTTTTCTGGACTCTCTTTCTACGTGTTTACTTTGCAAACAGTGGAATTCAGTTCATCACTTTGACGCATCCACGTCACAGGACCGAGAGGAGCAGTGATGGAGCTGCTCTTACGTACAATTAAAGTACATATTGAACAACCTTGGGACTGTGCTCCAGAGATTTATAGGGAGCACGGTGAGAGAAGGAAACTGCTGTTCTGTTCTCTGCTGTCAAAGTTGTTTATGGCACAAATTTGAAACTCAAAAATACAGTGATGTCCTTTTGCTGTTTTTTGCTTGTATCAGTGTCACATTTACTTTTACTATCGTGTCATGTGGTGTTTGATATTTGGCTATAGGTACACACTGTTGTCCCTCTTTTTAAGAGAGGGATTTCAGGGATTTTGTATGCTTTTTTATGGAATCTATTTTGACAAGAAATAATGGGGGGAGATATTGTTTTATAAATTTATTTTTGTTTGCTTTTGTGTTGATTTTTATTTTTCAAAATTAAAATTTTCAAAAATATTTTGTTTTGTTGTTTTCCTGTTTTCAATTTCAATTCCATTGTTTTTGTTTGGGAATATTTTTACCTTGTTTGTTTTCAAGCAAAGTAAAGAAAGGAAGAATCTGAGGCTTCATGAAACAGTGTCCTCATTGTCAGAGCCCACTAGATCGTACTCTGCTCCTTATATATTTGGATTTTAGCGACCATTTCATATCATTCTTAAACTAAGACCACCATCTAGTGAGCTCTGAAAATGAGCACACTGTTTCATGAATCCTCATCGGCCCGTCATGAGCCATCACTTCCGATTATTAGATTCCATTTCAGAATGATGTCTTGGTATTTGCAAGAATTGAGTCAAAGGACGTGTTCGTCATCCGTTGCGCCCTTCTTTGACTCCACAAGAGAAAGATGTTTGTGCCTGTCACTCAAGGAAAGGTTATCTGACGGAAATGCCATTTGTGGGATTATGTTGGAGACTTTCAATCCTGTTCAATCGTGCCAGGATCACTGGCCCTGACCTGTCGAACAAGACGTGAACACAACTAATAAAAGGCCACTGAGTGTGTGGTCTTTGATTTTTAGTTTTGGACATATTTGACTTACTTTCTTGAAGCACGTTGTCGGTCTAAAGCTATATCTCAGGTTAGCTTACACATTTAAAACAGAAGAATAGGAACTCACAGTATTTTTATAAGAAAGTCAAACCATTTGGGTTCATAAACTGTTTTTTTTCTTTTTCACTTGCTGTTGATATATGTTGTGTATTTTACACCCCCTGCTCGATGGTGTCAAACAACATGTTGCATGGCTGTGGCCACTGAATGAATCCAAACAAAGGTCCCCAGACAGGACTTTTTCTGATGTTATTCACACAAGCCAACTCATGCGTGCAGCTCCAGCATGAAGTGTTGGATGAGTGTTGTTGTAATGGAAACCTCTGGTCTCCCAGAACTCATGACACATGCAGCAGGGATGCTACACAGCGTTCTTTCATGTTCGCTCGAACTTTTCAATCTCCTTGCCAAGGTGGAGATTCCTACTCACTGAATATTTGTTGGAGTGGAGCAAATAAAGCAGCACCAGAGTGCTTTGTTGACTTTGTATGGATCTTAACTGCAGCATCACAACTTCCGATCAATAGTGGGCGGGTCAAGGCAGTAGACTGAACGCAGAATGTGCAAGATAAGGATCTACAATATCCAGTACACATGAAATGATTGGGGTCCCCATGAGGAAGGATGGTCTTATGATGCTTCACGAAACACTATCCTTATTTCCAGAGCCTGACAGATGTCGCTCTATACAGATGAATTACCAAAAAAAAACAATAGAGGTTCCCAGATAGAAGGACAAAATCTTCTCAGAAAGGTGATTTCAGGGAACATACCATATATTCCCAATAGTATGCCTTGACTCCCATATGAACTTAAGCGCCATCCCGTTCCCAACCCATAGGGTTCAATATGATGTCGCTCCACCTTTTGCAGCTATTACAGCTTCAACTCTTCTGGAAAGGCTGTCCACAAGGTCGAGGAGTGTGTTTATGGGAATTTTTGACCATTCCTCTAAAGGTGTTCTATCGGGTTCAAGTTAGGACTCTGTGCAGGCCAGTCAAGTTCATCCACATCATCCATGTCTTTAAGGATCTTGGTGCACAGTCATGTTAGAAGAGGAAGGTTGGGAGTATGGAATTGAATCCTCAAGCAGCCAACGTTCCTTTCACTGGAACTAAGGGGCTAAGCCAAACTCCTGAAAAACAACCCTACACCATAATTCCTCCTCCACCAAATTTCACACTTGACACAATGCAGTCTGAAACGTATCGTTCTCCTGGCAACCTTCAAACCCAGACTGGTGATTCATCACTCCAGAGAAGGTGTCTCTATATCTCTATTGTCCAGAAGCAGCTGCTTTGCACCACTATATCCAGCCCTTTGCATTGCACTTGGTGATCTATGGCTTGGCTTGCAGCTGCTCGGCCATGGAAACCCAGTCCCTGAAGCTCTCTGCGTACTGTGCTGGGGCTCATCTGAAGGCCACATGAAGTTTGGAGCTCTGTAGTAACTGTGCAGAAAGTCACTGACCTCTTTGCACTATGCCCCAGTTTACATGGCTGACCACTTCGTGGCTGAGTTGCTGTTGTTCCCAAACACTTCCATGTTCTTATGTTCTTCTTCTCTCCAGATAGCGGACCATTCCTTCGCAAATGTTTGTCAAAACAGTCTGCAGGCCTAGGTTGACCTTGATTTCTCCACCTTTCACAAAAAGAAGACTCCACAACCCAAAAAACATCTTAAAAATGAAGTGAAAGTGGGATATACACAGTGCATTATTGAACATTTGGTGAATTTAAAACTTGATTTTTAACAGTTTATTGTACATATATTCTGTATATATACTCTAAATCTTCTGCAGTCATTTCTTTTGTCTTTATTTCATCTATGCTTCATCTATATTTCTCAAAATACGTTTCACCTTCTGTGGGTTTGTCAGCGTTTCAGAGTCTAATTCAAGCATTGAATGTCATCTTCTTTGGATGTGGTGACTATGAGACAAATAAAATATATCTAATCTAGAAGATAAGCATTTGAATGGCACTTAGAGGAGCAAAGATCTTCTCACACGAATGCTGTATTAGCTCACCAAAGGCTTTGCTACAACCAATAAGGTTGTCATCCTCAAAACAAGTTTCCACTCAGAGAGAACATTGAACATTGGCTGAGGCCCCTCCAAGTCATTCAGGTGTCCCTCAGAAGTGCCCAATGTTTAGTGTTACATTGAGTCCAGTTCAGAAAATGACGGTCAACACCTAATCCCATATTGAAGACTAAACATAGGTGCATGCCAACTACCGACATATTCAGTGTCAGTCAGGCGGGGCTGTGTTTATCACTATCATAAACAGTATTGCCGGCTCTTGTAAAGCTTTTCTGCAAGTTCATGCAAACAACGGAGAGGCTTACAGTCCAAATAAAGGGATTTCAAACTGTGCTCACTTTAAACACACAAGCCGGACTCGACAGATTCTAATCTCCTCGTTTTACGCTTTGATCCCTCGCTGGTTTTCCACAAGAATATTTACCCAGCAGAGGAATAACGGGGAAAGTCTCCATAAATCCCGACGTATAAGCACCAGTCAGGCTTATATTTAAGCAGTTCGCTGCAGACACATGAAGAAGTAGATCCTTCATAAGTCTATGGATGCAATTACGGAGTGAAATTCGGCCCAATAATGGAGTCTATTTACTGGTAATGCACGAGTCCGCAGAGTAAAGCTCAACCTGTCAAATCTATCATGTCACACCTTTCACCACAGCTTAGCGTGGGTTTATTGAACTATGTCAGCACGTTCTGTACGTGCAACTATTTCATTGCTCGAGCGAGGCACCACGAAAAATCACTTCTACACCAGCAAGTCCCCGGCAGCTTGTACCCCCCATCTGTGAGCAACTAAAGCTGTTTGTTATTGAACAATCTTAAATGTAAACGTATTAACTGTTATTATTTAAAATTATTAATTATAATTCTATTATAATATATTTAAAAAAATACATAAAGGCAGAGTCTAGAACACCTGTGGGCACCTTTGTGTCTTCATGTTCTTTTCCCCCCATTTTATTTCTATTTTTCTTCTTTCATTGCTTTTAAGCACATGGAACTGTTAAATTAAATACTAATTTTTATAGTATTTCTTGGCCCACAAAATTAAAGAAGATCCTTTATGTTATTTTAAAAATTCTTTATTTTATTTACACATATTATCTATTATCTATACGTCTGTTGCCAAGGTCCTCCAATATCTGATTTTTATTGAGACTCTTTCAATAAAATAAATAAAAAATGAATCAATATATATTTTGCATGTAATGCTCACAGCACTTTACCGTCTTTTCTTCACAATTTTATGACCAAATTAATAGTTCCATTTCAGTTGAAGCCACTTTTTTTCTCTTTTGGTCCCTCACAACAATAACAACAATATGTTAAGTGGCCCCTCAGGTCCCCTGGTCAAGACCAAGCGTGGCAAACTAAAGGCAAGGGGCCAAATACGAGAGCCTTAGACGCATGTAGTTGGCTTAAAACTAAATTCATCATCCATTTCCAGTTAACACAGATGGGAGGAGGTTTGTAGAAACCAAAAAGAAGTTTGTACTTGAGAGGGATAAAAGTCAGCAGGTGATGTTGAAAGCACAATAATAAAAAAAACAGACTCATGCTGTGGAAACTCATTCTCCCTGTTATAGATGCTGCAGTTTCCAAAGGTGAGACAAACAAAAGAACCAAGAGAAAACACCAGACTCACGTTCACCTGTTGGTGAGTGCCAGTAGCAAAGAGTAGTGAAGAGCGTCATTTTTTTAAATCAAATTTTAGGGTCACTGTAAACTTTGGTTACACTCCAAATGTGGGAGCATATAACAGCATAAATATACTAGTTGTTATCAATGCATTAGCAGAATATTGGCCATGTATTATTTACTAAACGTAATGCCTAGCATCAATGTCTGACTGTTAATATTATTAATATATTATGACATACATTTACGCCCTGACAGAAGAGTCCCGGCGCTGAAATGACAGTGTTTGCGCCAGACTTGTAAGTCAGCAGCAGCGTAACCTAAAAGTCATGAACAGCTTGAGCGCGTTGCTTTGCTATTTTAATGCTCAGCGATCGCTGAAAATGCTGTTGTTTGTCAGACCTGAAGAGAACGTGACCTCAGTTCCGAGAGGCTCTCCAAGTATTCCTTCAGCTCTTGGCTGCCATGTGCATCAGCATCACATGTGGCGCGGCAGCTCGGCTCAGTTGTTACGAAAGACTTTTACTCATCGGCTTTTAGATTCACATCGCTAATTAAACTGAAGAAGCGAGTTAACCTGAGGTGAACGGGAGCCAGGGCTATTGCGCATTATCTTTGCATGCCGAGACACACATGCACGCACGCAGCTATCATCTCCTCCAGCTCCGGCTCACCTGCGCAGCCTCCCCGACTCATTAGACGGACGGAAGGAGTCAGGTCGTGTGTGTTTGTGTGTGTGAACACACTGGTCTTGAGCATTAGTTTTTCACATTTAAATGTGTGTCCCGGTGAGGAAGGGACAGCTAATATGTGTAAACGTGTGCGTGCCTTCAACAGTGTCTGTCCCTCATTTTACTTTGCCGTTTGCATTTGTTTGTCAGTGTGTAGCTTTGTTTACATGTGTCTGTGTGTGTGTTTCTGAGTCAGGGTGACTCAGAATGAGATTTTTCTACACTGCCCTCAGGCGTGGATGGAATGTATTCAGCATGTGAGCAGTGTGTGCCTCAAACCTACGTGTGGCTTTAGTGACAGGTTTGGAGGACACTGGGAGTGTTGTGTGTTTTCACGTCCAGTGTGTGTAAGTACACGCTCTAAACAATAGTCTTAGTCATATTGCTCTGGTTCTCCAGGGAAGTGGCCAGTGCTTCTCCGTGGTGTGTGCTCACTTGTGTGACAGAAGCCTCCCCGAGGCACCACACACCTGGATGCACACCGAGTGCCGCTCCTTCTTATTTTGTGTCTTGTAGAACCCCATTTCCATACTAATAATATCCAGTCCCACTATGATGAGTCCACATCTTTGATACATTCAGCGCATTCTGGATTAGCGTCAGCTTCGCCTGGAACACCGCAGCGCGGGCAAGACCGATAAAGGACACACAATGCTGCTTGAAATTGCATTCCAAATTAATACCAGCAGGAGATCGCTGGCTATTTATGCAGGTATAAATAACAACTATAAGCTTAGTACGAGCAGTAGCCACGCTTCTTCATGGACCACGTTTTTGTGCGGCACAACGCTCAAGTTTGGCAATAAAACACAGTCTAAATATTATGATTCCTTGCGACCATAAGTTTGGCATGTATTATGACTTATTTTGTAAGAGTTAAAAGCCTTCTATAGTCACTTATTGTTTCTCATCTATTGCCTCCGGACAGGGGTCTCAAACTGGTGGATCGCAAGCCATTTGCAGTGCTCAGGATTCAGTTTTGCAGCCCACCTCTAGGGGTCCAATTTTACCGTAGGAGTGACCCCCACATTCCCCCTTGATGGTCCGAAGTCAGATGCTTCACTTCGGACGACCTTGGAAACACCAAATAACTCAAACCCAATTGATGCCATTATGACCACATCTGATTTTAACATGACCAGATGACATTCATATAGAAGGATAAAGGACAAACAGAAGGCGAGCGAGACCTTTAAGTCCTGCCTCAAGACCACGCCTGGCGTTTATGGGTTGACTTGGTGTGTTCTCTTGCTTTTCCAGAGGCTAAGTGGGATTACCAACAAGGGTTATTTTAGTACAAATAAATAGCAACATCAGATGACGCAAAATGACCAATAGCAGGAGGGAAAACCACAGGACCCCTCACTCTGCCAGCTGTCAGCCCAGTCTCACCCAGTCAATTGAGTTTGAGACCCCTGCCAAACACGTTTCATACACAGAGAAAAGAACAACGCACAAAACTGCCCATACAGTTGCAACTGATTCCACCGTGTTAAGTACACAAATACAGCAGCAAAATTCAAGGGTTGATGCCCCACTTCTGAAGGAAGGAGACTGAGGTCTGAAGAGTGTGGAGGCCACCCAATTCAAGTCACTGTCATGGTCAAGAAGTTTGTGAGAATTGCGCTTCATCAAGTTGCATCAGAAGATTGGGTGGACGTGGTCCGTAACACAACTCGACATTTAAAGGGGGTTAAAAGAGGTTCGAAGGGTTATCGGGAAATGCCCTAGTCCTGTCCATCATCCTTACTAACCTGAGCCCAAGAGACGGATGGATGGATGGATGGATGATGGATGGATGGATGGATGGAAGACAGACAGACAGACAGACAGACAGACAGATAGATAGATAGATAGATAGATAGATAGACAGACAGACAGATAAATAGATAGAGACAGACAGAGAGACAGATAGATAGATAGATAGAGACAGACAGACGGACAGACAGACAGACAGACAGACAGACAGACAGACAGACAGATAGATAGATAGATAGATAGACAGACAGACAGACAGACAGACAGACAGACAGACAGATAGATAGATAGATAGATAGATAGATAGATAGATAGATAGATAGATAGATAGATAGATAGATAGATAGATAGAAACAGGAACCAGCCACAGGTTGTCACCGGTGTGGTTGAATCTGAGAACTTTTGCGGGTAAAAATTCTGGCAGATGTGTTTAGGCTATCATTTTTTTGTTGAGCCTGAGACAGCTGACACTTATCCAGCCGCATGTCAGTGAAGGACTTTGCTAACCCACTTATGCAGCTGCATTTACATTGAGTGAAGTGAAGCGAACGATTTAAATAGCATCACTCTGGCCATTAAACCAAAGCAAAACATCTGACAGACCGGGAGGAGCAGCTCCCTGGACTGCTGGGTTCGTGTGTGTGTGTGTGTGTGTGTGTGTTGAGCGTGTCCCTCGCTCGCTGCTCAGCGTGCAGCAGCTGCAGCTCCCCGCCTCGGTCTGCACTGTAGGGGCCGTTCTGCTGTCTCAGAGACGGATCGACCCACGGAGCTAAATGGTGATGAGAGATGTCTTGGAGGGGAGCGCGGATGATGACACACTCATTCCCTCTGGATGATACACATCTACATTTGAATGTAAATATAAAAAAAGACACTTTAAATCTCGGTTTGTTCCATTGCATGTAATCTAATGTCTTCAGCAGGCATCAAACCAAGGGGAAAACAAGAGTTCATTCAAAATGACTGACACTATCCGTCCGTGATGCTGTAACAGTGACGGCACGTCATGCAGGATAAAAGGATGCATGCTTTCGCTGCTGCACACCTGATGCACACGCATGTGACAAAGGGGAATCCTAACAAGCAACATGATCAATTCTCTCACATGGAAACTCAACACAAACAAACAGGCGACGCACACATGAAGGCAGCTTAGCACGCACGACACCCTCAGTCTAACGGGATGGAATCTGAGCCGTCGCATGAATGGAAGCAGCCTGCGGCCCTGAGCGCCGAGCGGAGAGAGAAATCTTTCACGCAACATCCCATTCATGGCACAGAGCGTGAGGTTGGCTGTCAGTACAGGTGAGTTGGTCATGCTGGTATATGCTCCGACAGAAGCTTCAGAAAATGACCTTTGACACTCTGAAACCTAAACTCATGACTCTAATATCTGGACCATTGAGCGCTCCGGAATATAAGCCAGTCCCCTAAAACGTACGATTTTGAACGTACATACTGTCACTGCACCGGTGTTCCCAGCGGCAGAAAGTGCTGGAAATACGCACGGGCAAAAACGATAAGAATAAAAGGCCTGTAACTTCATTGATCTGAGTTGAGGTTCTATAGCTTGGCGGCATGATGGTCGACATATTAGCCCTCCCAAAGTGATGTAAAACACAGCATAAGATGTCACAAAAGGGCACCGTTGTATGGGTGAAGTAGTATGGAGTTCACGTAGAGCTTGTGCTCAACAGTAAAAAGGCATCCATGAGCATGAGTGCCTCCAGCAGGGACTAACACAAGTGCAAATCTCAGGTCAGGTTTTCCCTCTTGGGTTAAAGGGTCTGGAAGAGCCGTGGTTACTGCCTCTTTATCCCTATGCCACTTGATATAAACTTTCCAGGAGCCTACAGCCAGGTCACCGACGTTGAAAAGAAGCACAATTGACAAAATGACCTGAGTAGCAATAGTTTCAACAGACACACACCAGGAGGTGGAGAGGAAAGTTGAGCTGTTCGATACATCATACTGTTGTTACCTACCCTGAAACTGTAATACTATATAGGTTTTGCATGGAGACATATCCACACAATGTCTCAGAAGCTGCAGGACAACACTGTCACCAAGATGTTATCCTGCCCTGGTCTCTATCCTGTTACACAACCAGTAAAGTGATCATTTGTTTGTGAAGCAGACAATAGCTGAAGGTATTTCCTCCTTTGAGATCAGGTTCAACACAAAGTGGTGCTGACTCTATAAACAGTAACTCCTGCTACTGAACAACAAATAAAGATGGGAAGTTAAGAACCGTCCGCAAGCTTCGTCCTCGCTGTGGTTGAGGTCAGATATTAATACTAAAACTTGTTCTATTTCATATAGTACTTCAGCAAAATGTGTGACCACGTAACAACCCTCCAAAAATCCCACCATTTTTTTCTTCTCATCTGAGGTCTGCTGGAGGTGAGTATAGGGCCCCACACTTCAATCCATCTCCAGCTCCTCCGGTGGAAGATTCCAGCTTGGGTTAGGGTCTCCCCCACAGCCTCCAAATAGATGGGCATTTCCCGTATAGCTGACTCGTCATCCATCTTTGGTCAGACCAGTGAGCGAATCATGATTTAAAGCTAGTTAGGTCTTTCATCGTAATGCATTCCATGAACTTGCCTTGTGTGTTTCATGTGCTACATCGATTATCGACCGCCGTCAGGTCACTTGATTCACTGCTGCACAATGATGCCCACAGAAGCCACATACACGCTCAACCTCTCATGGCCAGAGCGCTTTCCCTCGCCTCTCACCCTAAACCTCACCAGCCAAAGAAAACATTTTAACCAAAATAAAAGCCACCTACAATGACCTTGTTATTTTGAGGTCTTAACCTCGTGCACTTTGGCCAAGTGGTCCACATGAAGGCATAAGATCCCCACAATGACAGTGTTTTGTCAAGAATTGGTCCCCACAAGTACAAGCACACAGGCACACAAGACTCTATTAAAATGAGTACCAATCCGTGAATGAAGACTCGAACTATTCCCACTTTGGTCGATCATGCGAACCCCCAAAATGCATGGGATTTCTACATTTATTTAACCATTGCTTGAACTCAAAAGGATCCAAACAAGATTTTGGAGGAGGGTTCGGATGGAGCGAAACATCATGGACAAATCCCATTGTTTTGTTGTGTCAAACGCACACAAACACTCACTGGGACCAGCTTCAAAACAGCAAACAAGAAAATCGCAAGGTCGTCAACAGCATTCACTCTCTGGACTCAAACTGCTGATGCAACATCAGAGCGGATGTGAAGCACTGCTGTCTCATATTTATTCTCCATCCAGTTCTGAATTAAGAAGACATTCACCAGCCAGAGTGAACATCTTGTGGAGTCCAAGAAAATCTTCCTATGCCATTATATAGCGACGCCAGTCAAGCTGACTTTTGCGCTCCAGGGTGGCGCTTAAGTTCCATTTTGATGCATAGACATTTCAGCATATGATGGTTCCCCTTCTTCAGCAATTCCCGTCGTAGTAGGGATCACTGCCTCGGAACAGTTGCAGTACAGTAAGGGTTAAGTGATGGGGCGGTGATCATCAAGCTTCCGAATTTACAAACTCTCAATGCCAAATTTTCCGCACCACTCATTGTCACACAAGATACTACATTACTTGTACTGTAACAATAGTAGCTTACGATCGTGGCCCCTTGTCCTCATTCAAATCCCAACCATCCTTTTGAACGTCAACACACAAAAAAGTGACCCTGTTATTATTGTATTAAAGTCAATATACAACCCGACTGCCACCTAGTCCTCTTTGCACCCGACCCCTATGACTCCCTCTGTGGGTGGTGGGTCCACAGGAGGGATGGCCCATATCGTCTTTTCGAGGCCCAACCACCAGACGCTCGCATTCGAGCCCCAACCCCAGGCCTGGTTCCAGGGTGGGGCCCCGGCTGCGCCATGCCGGGCGACGTCACAGTCCTTCTTTTCATAAGGGCTTCTGAACCTGGGAACGCCTCGGGATCCCCCGGGAAGAGCTGGAGGAGGTTTGTGCGGATCGGGAAGTTTGGGCTTCCTTGCTCCGAATGCTGCCTCCGCGACCCGAACCCGGATAAGCGGCAGGTCAAGGGGAAGGTACAACCACTGGAACATAACCCTTTTGCAAGGTGGATCCTTTTGTGGGGCGAGGGTTTGCAGCTTGGGGGCGTCAGCAGCTCATCTCTGCCGTTTGATGTGATCCTGTCGGCTTCATCGCGCCAAGACCTAAAGTGAAATGGGTGCTGCCAAGATTAGTTCCATTTCTGCTGAGTCTCGGTGTGAGGAACGGCGGTGTGAGGAACGGCAGTGTCGAGATGTGCTTTTCCGTCCTGCCAGTAAGAACGGAATGCACAACCAGGTCTGAATATTGCACTTGAATATTGGCTCTCTATAATGTACGCCCAACCCCCACCTCTCTCTCCTGAAGCCTACTCTCCACCCCCAATGTTCCCTGCTTCAGCTGAACACCGTCCTCACCCCCTCTCTCCGAAACCTGGGCCTTCCTGATGTCTTCAGCACTGTCATAATCCATCAAAAAGAAGAGGATGACTTCATGAAAGGTCAAACTCAGGGAGATGCCACACACCAAGGCTGAACCCCACCAGAGTGAAATGCAGGGGAAATGAAGGGGATTGCCAGGTTCTACATCACAATCTCATTTGTGTGGACAACACCTGGTGGAATATTTTCATTTTTAAATTATGTTTATGTGATTTTTTCATTTCTCATGTGAACTGCTTTTATAAATAACATTTTAATGTGGAAGGAAGCCAAGCAGTTCCCTATCTAAAGGGTCTTTATCGTGATATTAAATCATATTTCAGGGGGAAACTCACTTTTCCTTTTAAATTTGAATTTGAAATTTTCCATCCGTAGACTTGCTCTTGCCTCAGCTGAATCTTAGAGTAAAGGGATACGTGCAACTAGTTTTTGTGGAGACATATCTGCGATTTCGGCGGCGATTCACTTATCTACCACCCTCCTTTATACCAGAGTATCAAGACAGAACAAAGATATGGACAACAACATTTCAAGGGGGGAGGGGATCCCAGTCTCAACACCATTGAAGAATGCAATGCAGCGTGTCGACTGGCGTGTCGGTCGTCTTGAAAGGACTCGCAAATACAGACTGTTGTGTCTCCAGATTGTTTGATGTTCATCGAGGAACTGAAGATTGAGCGATTGTCGTGGCTCGTGTCACGAAGGCATCACACCTTTCAGCATGATTTAAAGTAGCTTTGTCAGCAACAAACACAAAACACAAACAATGGCGAGTGACACTGGACTTCAGCAGGAAGATGGAATGTAGTTGGACTAGAACTTGAGTTAAAAAGTGAGTACTATGAGTCTCAACCATAGTTTTAAAGTTGTATTGTAGGCCATTAAAATAGGTCACATTTTGTTAAAAGAAAATCATTGAGAACAGAATCTTGAATCAATAGCTTGGTTCAGACATGTTTTTAAAAAATGCAAAAGCGCCTTTAACAAAGGGGAAAATGTTTAGCTTTTTTCATGCATAAAACGATATGGAAAATTGAAGCAGAAAAGGAAAAAAGAAAGTCAGAAAAAAGAAAGAATTATATTGAAAACAAGAAGATGAATCCTGCAATGTAGTAAAAAGCTAGACAGAACTCAAAATAACTAGGTCAGGTCTGAATTTCTTCTTGAAAAATAACTTTTTTCATATCCAGTAAAAGAAAAAAAAAAAGAAAAATGGTGGATGAGATTACAAAAAATAAATTTTCGGCTTGAGAAATTCCATTGTGAAATTTTAAGGAAGCACACGAGTCGGACAAAAGTAAGTAAGAAAATAATTGATTTGAATGAAAAAAAAATTTTCCACAACGGAAACTAATAAAATAGGATTCAGGAGTTGGAATAACATTGCTGAGTCTCCTGGCAGGGGAACTCCTTACATAACCATGAAGTCCCTCAGCCTGTGACGTCACTGATACAGGTCACGACACCATTGCAAACACCTGCACTGCACTCTAGAGGTCCCGGCAGGTACTGGACAGCAGGTCGAGTTCACCTGCCTCAGGTAACATGACCTCGCCCAGCACAATGCGCGACCACAAATATTGGTTTTGTGTACAATGGTACATGCATCATCTTTTCTGTCCATGGTAAAATGAATTATTAAACGGAAAACTTATGATAAAAATCGAAACAAAAGACACTGTTACACTGTTTAAAAGTGTGCGCAAAGACACAAATGATTTTTTAATGAGAATAATATATATTTATTTAACATGCCACATCACACACAGTTAATAATTTAGGATCAGTTGACATGAATTGGCGACAAGAAAATGAGAAAGTCATATGTTTAGAAAGCCGAGCAGTATATTCCGCGCCATATTGGGCTCAGCGTCTTCAAAGGCTACAAAAGCCACAGCTGTAGCAACATGAGAGTGTTTGGAGTTGAGAACCTCATCGATCTGCATTAACAGTATTTGCTGAAGTGTGTTATCGGAACAAACCCGTCGCACAGTGATGTAAAACCACTACATTCACTTTCTTCTTCACTTGGACAAAACTCTGTGGTGTAGGATGGGATGTACGACACATGACTGACCCCAGTTTTGTCGTAAGAATAAGCATTTCCATCGGTGTTTAAAAACGCAACAGACCTTCCAACAATCCAACACCCCACGTCTGTCAGAGAAGGAAGCCAGTATGTAACTTGCCATTGTTTTGTGTTGCAATGCAGGATGATGTCAATGAACAGTTGAATAAAACACTGAACGCATCTTAAGGGCTGGACCCCATTAAATTAAATTAATTTGAAGATTTATTATCATGAATGGCATTTTAATATTGGAGCAAATTTACGTTATGCATATCACTTTCAACCGTTGGTGTGGAAGAGCTCCACACACCATATAATGCAACTTTTTCTGCTTTTATCCTTATGGTTTTTTTTTTTCCTTGAACATAGTGCAGCCCCATATAGTCTCCTTCATCATGGACCTGAGGGTGGTGATATCACGTCACGTGTTGCACGTGGAATTGGTTGGGAAAGAAAGTTTATACGTTATTAATCTGCTATTTACGTTCTTAATGTATGCAATTCACGAATCCAAACGGCTTGAGTCTCACTTCACTTACACTTCCCAGACCACCAATCCAAAAAAATGAAACCCGAGCCACTTATTTACATCCATATTGTAATTTTTTTTTAACCTGATAGCAACAAGCTCAACACACTCGGGCAGAGCAGAGATTTTCTCACCATGGGGACAAAGCGAAGTGCGTGTTTGTGTCTGGAGAAGTGAAGGAAGTCAATGTGAAAAGCGGGTTTAACTGGCAAGTGGGGCCTCATTCGCAGCACATGAATATGAAAATCAACCATAGTGCAACGGCAGGGTGTTTCTGCTCCAGGATTCACGTACGTTCAAAGCTTGCCTTGGGAACAGATCGGACCAGATAACGTAATCCACTCGCTGAGAGACAGCCTGCTTTTGGGAAGCCATTCCCCCAAGGCTACACTCAAACACACGTTATTCGTACCAAATATATTACTTTCACTGGTTCCAAGGAAGAGAAGTTTTGCTGATAAAAGCCTCTACGGCAGTTGGCGTACTGCACCGGCAGCTGGACGACAAGTTGCTGGAACATTTAGAGTAGTTTTGAAATTGGTTCTATGCTCTGAAGCGCTCACTTTCATCGCAGTTCTGAGTCCAATTGTTTTTGATTCTCACGCAGTATGACCATTAAATATTGGGTTTCAACCATATTGTGCTCTTGCTGACCACTAGATGGCTCATTGGAGCTGAGAATGGGACTCGCAGGTGAACTCAAAAATGTAAATGGAGTCCCACAAATGTGCCCATGGAAGGAGAATCCAGTCCAGTGACATCTTGAAAACAATACACTTCTTCGCGTCACAATTTGAGCTCATGTGCAATGACTTTTTAATAGAGAAGATGTGAAGCTGTGTGCATCAAGAACTACTAAATATTGGTTTAAATAGAATGTTTTCATGAAGCAAATTTTCTAGTAGAATAGTTTGTGGTGAGTTGATACAAATGCTTGTGTTGGTAGCTGTGATATCAAACACGTTCTTGCATGAATGAGTCAACCTCGTGTCGCTATGTGTACAAAGCAATGTGACGTTGCACTGCAGCACTAAGAGGAAGAACGACTTTTTGAATTGAGCGAACAGGAAGTGTTTCCATGTGGCTTCATGCATGTGCGGTGGAGGAGAAGATGAAGGTGCTGATCCCCACAAAGTGTTCCCTGAACCTCACACTGGAGAAGTGTCAGCAGACTGGATTACTTTACAGTCATGGTGGAGATTATTAAATCGCGGTTCCACACTGTGGCTTCTCCAGCGGCAGAAGTTAATCCCCACACACAGACCTGCTGATGAGAAACATCAGGTCCTCAAAACTGACTCGCAAATGGGGTCGATTTCTCCGAGCGACTCAAGCTGAACAGGAGCTGCTTGGAGTGCAGATTTATGGAGATAGCGCTCTCCGATCTGGATGGACCTCGACAGAGAGGTACTTGGCTCAGACAAATTGGTGAGGTGTTGGAATGTGGAGGAGAGGAGAAGTGTTACAGCCGCCACGACGTTCAATGTCTCCACGCGAGGCCCAAGCTGAGACCTGAGCCCTGGCAACTGGAACGATCCTCCTCAAACCTAAACACTACAAACTAGGGATATCAGCCGCACGACCGTGACACAAGGGTCTCAACAAGGAGGCTAATGAGAGAGAGCCTCTTACTCTGAACCTGTCACTCTTGTTAATAGCGTGTTAGATGATCCCTTACTGTGTCAGGAGGTGCACACGGCTATTCAGGGTTTGACAATGAGTCCATCAATTTAGTTTCCTGCTGGAATGAATTGAACATGTGCGGTGAAAATGTGGCTGTCACGCCGCAGCAGCTGTTGACACTAAAAACCAGAGCAGATGGGGCTATGTGACCCCAAAAGTCGCCACCAGCCCAGCCACAGTTGGTGTCGTGACTGAAAGATGATTGAGCACCGTGGTATATCAGAGCACAGCAGCAAGTACTGACGTCTCATTACCTGCTTGACATGAATTGGTAAGCTCGTCCATTTCACAGCCACAGGGGGTGACTCTGGCAGCATTTGAAGTACTGAAATAAGCACGACATTTTGTCCTAGAGCTGCTTAAGGGACATTGTCTTCATGCTGATCGTGCAGGGGACTGGTTGTATTGGATATTGGATTTATTTTCTTGGGTTGGGAAGAAAGATTCTGGTCGCTGTGTGAGAGTGAGATGCTGGGATACTGTGCTGCCGTAACTGTCGCACGTGATGCCAGACATTGAATTTTTAAAAAAAGTAAATTGTAAGTTACTTGTAGTTAGAACACAATACTTTAGTTAAAAGTTAAAAAAAAAAACACACCACAAATGCAGTATTGCATTAGGTCATACAGTTGTTGCACATGTTCTTCTTCTTTTCCTCTCAGCTTCTCCCTTCAGGGGTGGCCACAGCAGATCATCCTCCTCCATCTCACCCTGTCCTCTGCTTCCTCTTCTCTCAAACCTACAAACCTCATGTCCTCCTTCACCACCTCCATCAATCCCCTCTTTGGCCTTCCTCTCCACCTTCTGCCTGGCAGTTCCAACCTCAACATCTTCTTCTTCTCCTTCTTCTCCTCCTCCTTCTTCTTGGCCACAGCAGATCATCCTCCTCCATCTCTCCCTGTCCTCTGCTTCCTCTTCTCTCAAACCTACAAACCTCATGTCCTCCTTCACCACCTCCACCAATCTCCTCTGTGGCCCTCCTCTCCACCTTCTGCCTGGCAGTTCCAACCTCAACATCTTCTTCTTCTCCTTCTCCTCCTCCTCCTTCTTCTCGGCCACAGCGGATCATCCTCCTCCATCTCTCCCTGTCCTCTGCTTCCTCTTCTCTCAAACCTACAAACCTGATGTCCTCCTTCACCACCTCCACCAATCTCCTCTGTGGCCCTCCTCTCCACCTTCTGCCTGGCAGTTCCAACCTCAACATCTTCTTCTTCTCCTTCTCCTCCTCCTCCTTCTTCTCGGCCACAGCGGATCATCCTCCTCCATCTCTCCCTGTCCTCTGCTTCCTCTTCTCTCAAACCTACAAACCTCATGTCCTCCTTCACCACCTCCATCAATCTCCTCTGTGGCCTTCCTCTCCACCTTCTGCCTGGCAGTTCCAACATCTCAACATCTTCATCTACCAATGTACTGTCTCTCTCTCTCTCCTCTGTACATGTCCAAACCATCTCCATCTAGCCTCTCTGACTTTGTCTCCTAAACACCTGAGCACATGTGCTGTCCCTCTGATCCTATCATCATCCTGCTCACTCCCAGAGAGAAGCTCAGCATCTTCATCTCTGCTACCTCCAGCTCTGACTCCTGTCTTTTCCTCAGTGCCACTGTTTCCAAACCATACAACATTGCTGGCCTCACCACCCTTTTGGACACTTTCCCCTTCATCCTTGCCGACACCCTTTTGTCACACATCACACCTGACACTTTTCTCCAATGATTCCACCCTGCCTGCACCCGCTTCTTCACCTCTTTCTCACACTCTCCATCACCCTGGACAGTTGAGCCTAAGTACTTCAAATCCCCCACCTTCTTGACGGTTCACTGACAGTTACCGCACCTCATTTCATAAATACTCGGATTAAACCGGAGTAGCTCCTTTCATTTCTTGGAAAGCATTTCAGAACATGCAACACCCTTATGTAGTTAAACTGTAGTGCTGACCCTCCAGGAGTTGGCCATGTTGCGATCTATAACTATTATATAACTATTTCAACCAATCCTCACCAGTTCTGCAAGGTACTGCAACTTTCCCGTGAATTCAACCAACCACTTCAGTCCCTTCACTTCAGAGAGCAAAGAACAACATTTTCCCAATTTAGTAACCGTTAAAAGATGCTGGACCGGAGGAGGCCGGTTTTGACAATACTGCACCGACAGATGGGTCAAACAACACACCACTCGTCCTTGACTGATCAAGTCACTCTGCCGGCAGCACCACGTTTCTTTGCAGAAAAGTTTTCAGTGCCAGTTCAGTGTGACTTGTTTTTTTTTTGTAGGGTCTTGTGAAGTCAAAAGAATTAAGTGAGTCCAAAAAAGCAAAAAAGAACAAAGCAAAACAAAACAAAAAAGGAAAAGGTGTCGGATAATGTCCATTAATATGTTATTATATGTGCTGATATCATACATGTATAGGATCTATGTCCTATTTTATTCTAGACACAACTAGTGAGACGCTTATGTAGTCATTTCCTGTCCTTCATAACAAAGATGCTTCCTCTCATGCAGTTCTGTTTTGGATACTTGAAGTTTCCAATGATTTTTTTTGAGTGTATATATATATATATATACTCTATGACGTATTTGTAAATGAACTGAAACTTTCTTCGGTAACTGACTGTCCATGCAGTCATGAGCCCGGAAGATAAACTCAGTTTGACAAGACAGATCTTGTTTGTTACCCCGAGAAATCCCCAAGTTCACACTCTATTAGACACAAGCAGAGGTTAAGCGTCTTTCTTCCGGACTCTCCAGAGCATTTTGCGATTGCGAAAACATACAAATATGCTGGCAGTCACTGACCCTGACCCTCATTCTGCAGACGCTCCCACGGGGGGTCGTTCCGAGCTGCACGCAGCCTTGGCAGCGGCATAAATGACAGAGAGCAAGGATCTCCTCAGCTATTAGACCAAGATGTCTCAACAATAAGTCAATGTCAGCGCGCGGCTTTCGTCAGACATCAGCGTGGACTGACAAGACTCTGACTCTGTGTGCGGCCTGAGGAGCAGAGAAGGCTGAAGGAGATGTGCAGCGCGGGCCAAGGTTTGTCAAACACTCTGAGGCAGAGGCCACCAAGAGTTCAGGCTGAGTTCAATGGAAACGCCGTCGAACAGCGACAGTTTTGGGATGGAATGATGAGCAGGAAAGTGCCAAACTTTGCTCAGAAGAGAGTCGATATTTGAAAACCCACAGCTGGATGTGAATACTTGCTGATGAGTGGGCAGTCCTTCAGACAGATAGACAATGAAGTTGGGCCTTCAGGTGCTTATTAAATCGAAGATTGTTTTTTTTTCAAATTTACACAATGAAAAACGAATGGAAAAGAACTGTTGTTATGATTTTTATGTAATTAAATAATAGTTTAAAGAGAGGGAGAAAAAATCTTTTCATGAAACTTGTGTCCCTGTTGGCACCGTCCAAGTTTCTGCTTCTCTGCTCTCTGAAAACAGCGACAAAAAAATTGAGAGAAAAATGCATAATAATGGAGATTCAGCTGCAAGAACCGAATTATAAAACAGCAAATTGAAATGTGCCCACGTGTGGTCATAACTAGGCTGCAAAAACATTTCATTTTTTATTTTTTTAGGACTATGAAAATAAATTAAAATGTTTTTTTCTTCCCCCATTGTTATTGATAGTTTTTTGATGAACACTCATTTGACCTGTATTTCCTTTTTTTTTCCCAAAAATAAATAAAGATACTAGGAAAGTTTCTGTTCATAAAGTGCCTTTATATATTGTGTATGTTTTACCCATGGAATTGTTATTCAACACTCAAAAAGAGCTTCCAGTGTTTATGATTTATTCAGACTGACATTTCTTTCTTTTTTTTTTTTTTGTTTAATGCATGCAGATTGAAATATATATACACAATAAAATGACACATTTTCAGACGAACGAATGTCTTGTTGGTTCATAATATTGACAATATTCCTAGCAATTTAATTTCTCACCCCGCCTTTCGATACTCTCTATAGCATTTGAAATGTTATAATAAATCAATCTATAGTCAAAAAATAAAGGATGGTTTCCATCAAGAATTGAATCATTCGCTCCTTGTCCCACCATCAACATCTCCACTTATTTTGTTATCAGACAGAAGGCAAAAAAAAACTATTGACTGACCACAGTAACAGACCTGAATCTTCATCGCATCTATATATCAAGTCAACGCAAGACACATAAGCAGATTAAAGTGCTGTTAGTTTGGAGGTTCCAATCCTGAATTAAGAATTATTGCGGGAACATACTTGGGGGAAAAAAAACCTATATTGTGGCTCGAGCTTTACTCTCATTTAGCTGTTGGTCATGGGATCAAAAGATGGTGGAGGAAATGAAATGAAGTTGGAAAGAAAAACAAGCAGCAAGTCGACGCTGCCAACATTAAGAATTGATTCCCATTTGCTGCCAAACCCAGCAGATGGCGAGTGAATGCCGGCGGAACTGAGCAGTCAAGTTCCCAACAAAACACTGAGGACGCAGCAGCGAAGTGAGGGCGGAATGGGAAGAGAGAGAATTGGGCGGAGAAGGAAACAATATGACAAATTTGAGAACAAAACGAAATGAGTTTCTCCAGCTGTGTTGGACTGCTTTTGTCCCCGGTGTGGCAGACAGCTCCGCTTTAGAGTCCTGTGCAAACACCAGTCAATACTCTCCTGGAGGAACGTCACTTCTCACTCTCATTCCAGTCAGTTTAAAAGACTGGCGCATCCTGTGTAGCCAACTGCGCCACCGTTTCATCACACTCATCTCTTGATTTTAAGAGGCCAATGCCGAATGTTGTGGTAGATATTTACAATTACAAAATGGATTACAGCGTAATAACACTGTGACGGTTTTTATCTCTGAAATTATTGTGCATTATAGGGGACTTTCACTCAAGATACACTCCTTCAATGCTCTGTTCTGGGTCACTGGATTAAGCTGGGAACACTGAATCACTCCTGTTATCGGCTCACCTGTTTCTCCGACAGCAGCTCCACAGATAACACCAACCTCAAAGCCCCTTTCCCCTCAAACACTATCAGCAGCCCGAGCCGCGGCCCTTAGAACATTATCAGGACGCAACCTGGTTTCAAAGTGATGCGTTATGCTAGTGACAAACAAGCAAGACCAAACCTATATGAATCATAACCATCATTGAACTTGCTTAGAGCCCCTCACACACAGAAGCAATAAAACACGCTTTAAAAAAAGAGGCATGGCGCAAACCTGTCGTCGCTAAAATAGTGGAACTGAATTTAATAACACTCACAAATAGAGTGTACCTCTGCAAATACTGGTGAAGACTAGTAATAACACAACTTTTTTTTTTCACAGCTGAGTTGGGTTGTGGGGGCAGCAGCTGACATTCCATTAACAAAAAAATGAATAATATAAAATACTAAATTATATAAAATAGAACACTGTTGAACAAAACAACAAAGATGCACAAGTGAGCTACTGTTGTGACAGAAAAGCAAGGTGAAGGAACTGAGATACAGACGGAAGGACCAGAACATCAACATATAAAGACACATTTATTACAGTTTAAAACGCAAAATAAACGTTATAAGGTCTCTATCTATCAGATAGATGAGTAGCAGAGTTACATTTCCTGCAATGAACATGCAATTTGGGGTGTAAAGAAATAATTTAGAGCACTGAGGAAGGAGTCAACTTGATACTTGATGGACCATTCTTATGCATCCTGAGCGCAGCTCTTGCTTTTGAGCACCACAAGAGTGTGAATCTACGCGTCAACATGTAAGACTTCGGCAGTATATTGAAAATAGTCGGTACATGCGTGAGATTCCTGGACTCCAGCACGCTCAACTCTTACTTCAGTTTTACTAGCCGTGTTGCGTAATAATGTCTTTTTTTTTTTTTCATCATTCCCATTCATGTTACTGTTGCATGTTGTGTTTTCAGGTTGTTCTCTGTTTTATCGCGGCTGACCCGAGATTTCTGGCTTGGAGGATGAGCTAACTGCACCACAGAGTGAACAAACCTTCTTGTCTCAAGAAATTCATTCTTATGATTTTGGAAAATGCTGCGATTCAAATTTTAATTTTTGTTAACTCACGATTCATTGAAGATTAAAATCTTTGCTTGGGTTACATTTAGAAGAGACAAAAATGGCGATTCATTACATTATTAAAAGTGAACTTAAACAAGATTTAAAAATGTCAAAATGTTTTTATTCTACCAGAGTAAGTGGGAGGACATGCGAGCCTGAATCTTTTGTGGACGGCGAGGCGGAGGTGACGGCTGCTTCCACGCCGCTGTGCAGAGCTGGCAGCGTCCGGGAGCAGTGTCCAAGCCGAGGAGGCCGGCTGCTCTTCTCCCCTACAGCCCGCGCATACGCTGGCTTCCTCATTCCCCAAACAAACACGTGCCGCCTCCGAGCTCTTCTTTACGTAAACTGTCTGCCTCCTTCAGTACTCCATCCTCTCGTTTCTTGAATTACAGACAAGGCCCAGACTAATACAAAACAGTGACAAAGACCAAACGGAAACAGCACGCAGCTATTTCAAGTCAGCCCTAAAGCATTTCTGTCAAGTCAATCTCTTTTTTTCTGCTTTTTTTCCAGACACAGAGTCTCAGAGTGTTAGCCTGTGAGGCTATTGTCAAGGCTAAAATACTAGCACGAGAGCATCTGTGCACGCCTCTAGGCTCCTTCCTCCCCATCACACCATGCCCCGGCTACAGCGTGGATAATCTTGAGGCCTTGTGGCTCAATGAGAGCCCACTCATGTATGAATGTTACTTTGTTTCAACATGACCTCGGGAGAAGAGACAGAGAGGAAAGGACAGGGGAGAGGACTGTCCTGGGAGACACATCACATGCCGGTGATGTAACAGGACAGGAGGGCAAAAAACAGAAACAGTCGGATTTTTTTTTTTTTTTTTTTTTGGCTCACGAAAATATCGTGACAAAAGGGAGCTGACAGGTTATATGTGCAGGAGTTCCCCACGTTCACGAGACACAAAGCCAGCGTCAGTGTTGGTTACCGTCTCTGTGACTTTTCTTCATGCTTACTGCATCATTTCTTAGGTTCTCACCGCCACTAATGACTTTACATGTCCACAACGTTGTCAGAAAATGATAAGAAATAGATTATATTTTGGTAGTGTTCTGGAGCTCGCCCTACATTTATGCCTTCCGCTGCTCACAAACCACATCACTGAAATAAATAAGATTTCATGTTACTGTGGAGACAGTGTTGCTGTTGTTCTTTTATTTTAGGTTGCTAAGCAAGCTTGGCACAGATTTGGGAATTCCAGTATCACAAAGACTCTGCTTTAAACCCTGGATGGACTCAAGTTGTTGAAGAACATGGTTTTATTATTTCATTGACTATTTTATAAAGCCATTGAAATGTGCTTCTTGGTGGAGGTGTGCACTGTCTCAGCGCTTTTCTAGCTCTTACGATGTTCTGTTTCGTACATGCTGTTTCATCTAACGGACTTCAACTTTTACGTCTTAAGACCACGGCCAGCAGATGCTTTTTTTTTTTTTAGTTCAACGCCTGGCACCGCAGCACGTAGGAGCCAGGCATCGCATACGACAGCACAGTATCTCAGCATCTCACTCTCATAGCCATCTACCTCTACAGTAGCACCTACAACCCTCGGCTATTTTGAATGGCATTCCACTTACGTCCAGTCTGACTTACGACCAGCTGGTTGGAACCGATCCTGGTCGTAAGTTGGATGTTACTTGTATTGGTTTATCCCTTAAAAGGCGTCACATTTACCCTGAAAGAGGTTTTACATACTCTCCGCCCTTCTGGGAGAAGGACTAGCCCCCTATATAAGCCCTCTGCTACTATGCATGTACTCATAGAACAGGAGTTACATTGAGTTGTTGAGTTATTTAATAAAGACAAGAGTGACATAAATGTTTGACACCATTAAACAAAGCCACCAAAGTCATCACATATATACAGTCACAAAGGTCTGAACAACAAAGTTTCTAACACAACGACGAAAAAAGTCACCACGACAACTAATTCAAAACCAACATTTTCACTCACCTTCACATCACTCAGTCCAAATATATTTTATAGATGAAAAATTACCGCTTATGTTGGGGAGACGTGAACGACAGGAAGTTGAACGACACAGCTAAACCACAATATTATTGAACTACATTGACATGCCGTATCAACTAATTCTAATACCACTGGGGTCATTTTTACAAGTAAAACTGCACAAGCTACACACAATTTCGGCTCGCAACATTTTTGTCCTGTTGAAAGTTTGTTTGTTTTAAGTTTCCAAACCCACACATCCTACACCCAGCAGTTCAGAAAGCTATTTAAAAGTCATGCATGCTTAGTCGCCTGTCCGATCCAACGCTGCCTACTGTCACACGCAGCTCTTCCTCCTGTAAACACTGCATTCCCACGCTCAAATGACCGGTGCAAATATGTGTTTATTTAGGATCAGCACTTAAGGATTTTTTTTTTTTTTTTTTTTGGGGTGGGGTGGGGTGGGGGGGGGGTGTCTCTGTCAGGAGTGGAGCAATGGTTGTGAGCCCAGGAATGAGGTTTCCACGGGCAACAGTGTAAACAGCCACACTCGCTGTTTGGACAGGCTGTGTATATGCGGGTCTAAAAATAGCCGCTTTCATTTGTGTTTCTGCTCGTGGAAGTTTATGGAGCGGCCGCGTCCACTCCTCAGCACGAGCCTCTGTTCAGCTGAGTGAAACAACACTTGGATGACTGAGTGAGCACCAAGAAATTGCTCACGCTGGTGGGACCCTGGACAATTAGCAGCGTGACCCACTCATGGGAATAGTGACCGGGGAAGAGGCGGCCGCTGACGCAGCGCCGATCACACGGCGGCAACTCCAACACGAAATGTCCTCGTTCCAGGAGCGCGTTTCTGGGACGCTCCTGTCCTGTCCGCGTGCGCAGCGAGGCAGTGTCAGGGGGCGCGCCATGGTTCCGTGAACCTGGCTGCTCTGCTTAGCTGTGCCACTGACGAAGAGCGAGGGGGACGCCGCACGGCCTCCGCCGCTGAAGCTGAGCCAGTCGGGCGTGAGCCTCGTGGTCGCATCTTCCGCCATGCGCAGCTCGGTGGCACAGATCTCCTGATGGAGTCTGCTGCGCTGACAGCGGCGCTCTGTGACCACTCACATGTGAACGGCAGCGCAGAGGTGACAGTGCTTAACGGGATCTCGACGCTACCTAGGGTGACACGAATTGTTTTAATCACATGACCCGATTTACAGAAACACTGCGCGCTAATAATAGCACGGACTCACTTGAATTGTGGCGCTAAAAAAACACAAGTTTCTGTGTTTTAGGAGGCTTGTTTTTCTGAATGAGGATTTCAGTTTTCCTCTTTAATAGTCACCAATTACGTACATATGTACGTGTAGATTATCTTTTTATTAGTGCTGTCAGTCGATTAAAAAAAATAATCGAATTAATTCCAGGCTTTTGTAATTCATGAATCGAATGAATCGCATTTTTATGTCTGCTGAAGGCCTCCTGATAAAGAATTTGAGTTCTAGGATATTAAAAAACTGTAGTGCATGAGTAATCAAGGAGTTGTGAAGCGGCCGGGATGAGGATCAGCACCTCCAAGTCTGAGGCCATGGTTCTCGCCCGGAATAAGGTGGTTTGCTCTCTCCGGGTCGGTGGAGAGTTGTTGCCCCAAGTGGTGGAGTTGAAGTATCTCGAGGGAAAAGGGGAGCGTGAGATTGATAGACGGTTGGTGCAGTGGCAGCAGTGATGCGGTCGCTGTATCGGACCGTCGTGGTGAAGAGGGAGCTGAGTCACAAGACGAAGCTCTCGATTTACCGATCGATCTACGTTCCCACCCTCAACTATGGTCACGAGCTTTGGGTCATGACCGAAAGGATGAGATCGCGGACACAAGCGGCTGAGATGAGTTTCCTCCACAGGGTGGCTGGGCGCACCCTTAGAGATAGGGTGAGGAGTTCGGTCATCCGGGAGGAGCTCGGGGTGGAGCCGCTGCTCCTCTACATAGAGAGGAACCAGCTGAGGTGGCTCGGGCATCTGATCCGGATGCCCCCTGGATGCCTCCCTGGGGAGGTGTTCCGGGCATGTCCTACCAGGATGAGACCCCGGGGAAGACCCAGGACAAAACTGCACAGAAGCGCACATTCAGAGCTGGACACGCACTGGGCACCTCTTCACTTCTGGAGAGACGTCACTCCCTCCCACATGCAGCGGCCACACACATAGAGGAACAGCGCACCTGCAGCAGACACTCTACATTCACTCCTACAAAAGCCTGTTTTAAGGCTTGGAACGCATTCATTCTTTTTCCATTCATTGTAACGGGAAAAAATCGATTCAGATTTCAAAAAATTCGGTTCTCGAGCGGCCGTCTGGAACGGATTGTGGTCGAGAACCGAGGTACCAATGTACTTTTATTTTTATTTTATTATGATGTTCCATGAGTAGGTTCCATGCTGTCAGGGTGTAGTGAGCATGTGTTGTTTTGTTACGGAATATTTGAATGGCTGAGGTAAAGTACAGGGCCATCGTTCGAAGTATGAGAGCATTTCACAATGGACACATGGAGAGGAAGAGCGCTGCGTTGGTACCACAGCAATATTGTCGGGGAAAACAAGGCAGAGGCGGTTTCAACAGTCAAGTGTGCGAGGGGGAAGGACAGTGACAAACAGATGTGTTGTGGCAACATTTGACCTGATATTGTTTTAGCAAACGGAGCATGGAAATATCGAGAGCTCAGCAGCAGAAAGATACACCCTTATTTTTTTTAAACGCTCCTGTACGCGGTCAAATGCACAGATATTCGCCTGCGTACTGAACACTGGAGGGGGTCTCCAGTGGTTTTATCACTCGAGTGACCCTGATGGAAATGGCCATAACTCCTGTATGTCTTGCTGTGGCCCCGCCCCCTAGCTGACCGGCGGGGAAACGGCATGAGTCCTGTCACCCTGAATCACAGCCGGAGCCACGACAGCCCAGCTCATATGTAAATGTGTCAGCATGCGCAGATTCATGAGTCGTATCAGTTTGAATATGCATGTTCAACACTGAGTGGACCGTGAACATCTCTACATGCAGCGCATCTGTGTGTGAGTGTGTGTGTGTCTGAGCTCATCCTGGTATATTGTAGTGACATTCCCGGTGGGAAGGAGCCTCACGACTGTTTTCATTTGCAACGCTGCCCAGATCTCTTCACCAGCGCGGGCAGAGGGAACGTGACATTTGCTTTCATCCACACTCGGTGACGGTTTCCTTCTTGTGTTTCCCCGTCACCGAGCGTCACATGAGCACTCACTGCCGTGTGATGCAATTGCTGTTCACTCATGTTTTCCAAGGTCAGGTCCAAATGGTCCCCCAAACGGTTCGAGGGAGAGTCACAGCCACTTGGAATTTAAATGCTATTACATTAGATTAAACTGCCTTTAGTCTTCCCACAATGGGAATAGAATATTCATTTGGCAAAACAAACTAAAATTTAACTAAAATATACTTTATCACATTAGTACAAGAAGCACATCTCGTGAGAAATATATTAGTGAATTCAGAAACAGTCTTAAAAGAACCTTATCATCCAGAATACAAGTAACTAAAAACATACATAAACATAGAAAATTATGAAGAAAATCTTGGGGGGAAGAGACTTTCATTTGTTTCAATTAGTCTCGCATTTTTATTATTTTTTTTACGAATCAATTAAATAAATAAAAATGTATAATAAATATATTAAATTAAATGTATTGCAAAATACACAGCATATTTAAATGTAATAATACACAAACACAATAAAGACTTTTAAAATTAAATTAAAATTTTAGTCAATACGAAGTATACATTAAAAACATAAATAATAAAGTAAACAAAAAAAACATAAAACTTTTTTTTTTTTTTTTTTAATCAATCAATGTTAAATAATAATAATATCAGTTTGAAGTGTGTGATAGAGACAAACTCTGTTGGTCAGATACAGAACCACAAATCGAAGATTACAAAACGTCTGATGCTGAGCACCATAGAAGAAGAAGAAAGTACGATATGAGTAAAAGAAGAAACCCCACAGGTTTAAAGAGCGGTTCAAAAGCATCACTGCTCAAAAAATAAAAATAAAAATAGATCAGTAAATACGCACATTATGCTAACGCCAATGGAATTGGATGTGAAAAACATATTTGGCAGCAGATATGCATGACTGATGCATGAGCTTCAAGACTCAAGTGTTAAAGCTGAGAGGTGAAAAAATGAGTATGTCATTTTGAAAACCCCTTAAATGAGCCAAAATAATTCAGGTTTACAGTTCTCACATGCTGTTTGAAAATTAATAATCATAATAAATGAATGGATATTACTGATCAAATGCATGTCAGCTTATTCAGCGGCATGTCTCTAATATATCGTATAAAAAGCTATGCTAAAGGCTTCACGTGGTCTAGTGCTTCAGCTTCTCTGCAAAAGGGATTTGGATGAATCACAGTCATTTATTCATTTTTTTTTTTTTTTTTTGGGACGGCTGCAGCCTGGACTGGGCGACACGTGCAGTGACACAAACATGGCGAAGGGTCATGGGCGACTGCAGGGCTCCTTTTCCTCTCCAGTCATCGTGAGTCACGACTCCTCCCCCACACACCGCTTGCGCTTTTTAAAATAAAAAAAGAAGCACCGTGCCTCACAAAAATGAAGCCTGCAAAGTCACACTGAATTTAACAGCAATTCATAAAGCATGAATTACACAAGTCTTCAGCCGCAGTGCCCATTAATATCCGACATCTGAATCCACTTGGCCGGAAAATGATCTGCTTAGAAATGGCTCCATCGACGTATTCAAACCGATTCATCGTGATGTTCAGCGGGAGCACCGATAACTGGGATGCAGTTCATAACAGCATAAATGGAAGAAAAGCTTCCAGTCAACAACCCTGACCAGTCAGGTGACTCCTTCAAGACGCATAACTGCTTAGTTACTATTATTATGACCAGGATAATCCACACAAAGGGTTGACATGAATGTGCTCTGCTGAACAATAACAACGCAACATGTTGACATCATTCTTGGATTTCCTGGTTCCTGGTTTCAGAACAGGAGTAAGCCGTGTAAACAAACCTCTAGACCAGGTGACTTTTCCTGGCGTAGCTCATCCTCACTGCCATGGCGTACGATACTGATGTTAGGTACATGGACTTTTGCGTCCTATACTGACGCTGAAGGCAGCGATCAGCGTTGCAGGATGACGCATTCGTCTTTGAATTGTTCCGCTTTCCGCGGCGTATCCGGACGCCATGGGCAGCGCAACACTTAAAAAAGGACACATTCCTGTCTGGAACACTTTACGTGAAGTCAAACCTTTTTTTTTTATATTCTCTCCCCGTGTGCGATGCTACACGCGACCCCTGTCTAACGCAACTGGCGATGCAAGTCAACGAAACGTCTATGCGTAAGCGTTGACATGCGACACGGAAGGCTGCCTTTGGCGTCAGCATAGGACGCAAAAGTCAACTTCCTCAACATCTCTATATGAACGCCACGGCAGTGAGGGCGGGTTCCGACATGTAAGCCCATGCGACCACCCTACTCCTGCAGCCGCTGGGATCCTTCCTTATAAAGAAATGCTCACGCAGGCATTTGTTTTTGCCAAAAACACTCCACCAAACCAAATACTTTTAAATTGCATAGTGCTGCTTCAATATAAAGGAATATACTGACTGATCGGTGTATTTGTGGCAACAATTTTATTTTTATTTTACTCACTTTATTGGTCAACAAAAAGACAGAATAGAGATGCATGCGGATAACTGGAGTGAACGGAGCTACTTGGACAGCAGGGGGCACTAGCAACAGCATTTCCTGAAAATGTTAAAATCTGAGTGTTTTTTTTGCAAACAGAACAATGAAAATTACTATAAAATATTGTAGAGAACATAGAATACCAGAGGGGAATTCTTGTAAATATTTAAATCTCAAGGAAAACAGCAACAAAAGGTTGATTCTACTCTTTAAATAAAGCTTGATTTGTGTTGAAAGTGATGTGCATTGAGGACTGGAGCCATCATGCAGCTGCAACTTTGCCAGGCTGTGTGCCATGTACGGGACGCCCCCCACCCGCCCCACCTCCCCCTGAAACAAAACACCCCAGTGTGCTCCGCCAGCTTGTTGTGTCATGCCAAGTAATGCTATGACCAGACCAAACATGGCTGGTGAGTCTGTTTGGCAGCACTTTTTTTTCCCACTTAACTGTTTTACTGTTTCAGTGGAAGGGTCCTGTTCGTTCAGAGGTGGGAAAAGGGCGACCCGCGGGCCACATGGGACCCTTTGCCGCAGCCCTCACACGGTCACAACTATGAAACATTCTACTTCTCTTATTCATTATTTTTTTCTGCCTTTTTTGTTTGACTCTAAAATTAAACTTGAATCAGTAACACTCACTTTATGAATAATTCTTGTCCCTTAAAACAAATATATAAACAAAATAACGTATATTGTGTGTTCATATTATACAGTTCTGTCACCAAGATAACCAAAGATACCAAAACTATGATAATCTTTCAACAAATCAATAAAAAAAAATAGATGGTATGGAATCATATAACCTACTTTAAGCATCTGATATGGTAAAATTACACCTTTTTCTTTTTTAATAAGATTTAAGAAATAAAATTGACGCTACATTAAACACGACCATCACTCTTTCGGTCCTTACGCTTGCCTTCCCCTCACATTTGCCACAGTATGTGAAGAAGAAATCTTATTAGATTTTCGCTTTTATTTTCACATTTTTGTAAGTGAAAAAAAGGTTTTATTTAAAAATTTAAAAAAAGAGGTTATCTTTGAATTATTTCATCATTTCAGAGGTGTTGATCCTTGTCCCGACGGCTTCTCACGACAAGCGGAACTTTAAGGAACTCATCACCATGAGTGCATCGGTGGCACCAGAAACGCTTGAGGTCAAGCTGAGGCATCTCGGTTCTGCTGTAATGTGAGCAGATGCAGCTAAAGCACTGAAACCTCAACAGATAAAACTCTGTCGCTTTAATGCAGATCCACCAACAGGTCCTGGCTCCGTGCCGGACGTCGCCGTTCACGCGCACGTCGGCGCCACCAGGATCAGCGGTAGCTTTCATGTGGGACCCATGAAGAGGCGAGCAGAACGTGTGGAGCGGAGCAGAGAGAGTCAGCGAGAAAGAAGACACGCAGCTCCCTCTCTGTGAGCAGCACTCTGAGGATTAGAGCTGGCAGCAGCCCCCGTCTGCTCCAAACACCTTGAAACTGAAACATCACTGACGTCCCTCACATCCCAGTCTGGAGAGTTCACACCTCACACGTGCTACGGAAAGTTAGTTTACCATCCATTCCTTCATGCTTATACGAAAAAGCAGACTTCGATTTAGTCGTCGGAAAGTCTTGCTGAAAAGGTCGTTTGAAGGTCGTCATCACACTTGTGTGTGTGTGTGTGCAGTAAATCTGATGTGTGAGTGCGGTTGGCCAGCAGCAGGTGGAGGAGAAATCGCACGCCGCCGTTTAGTGAAAGTGATTTTCTCCAGCTCTTAACTGCCAATTGGACGACTGACAGAGCTCGGCACTATACAGTAATATATAGTGGCATTGATCGTCCATATAGGTCCCGTCATTACGGGTTCAGTGTCGCCGTGTTTCATCCGTAAAGCTCTCAGCACAGGACGGGCGGAGGTTCAGCCCAGGATCCAGGGCTGGACAGGAGGCATTAGTGGAGCCGACACGTCCCGCTGATGGAGCGGCTCGTGAATCTCCTCACAGGGATTCTGCTCCTCACTGTGACCTGAGGCTTCGTTCTCCAGCGACAGCGCTACTGCTGAGGAAGACATGGCACCGCATGTAGCGGCGTCTTTTCCCATGATATCACACATAACATTTTAATATTTGACACCGGAATGACCAAAGCGTATTGAGCGTATTTATGACAGCAGTGAATTTCATCTTTAATCTATTTTCCTAAAATATATTATATATAGTATATATGATAATCATATTCACGCCGTAGTGTATCCCAGTGTTGTTTTTCCAGAGTTTTCATCCAGTCAGAATTCAGCGAGCTTGTGTTGTCATGGCCAAGGCCTTCAGCAGCAACAGTGCAGGCGCAGGTGCCCTCAGAGTGAACGGACACATAGTTGGGGACAGTGAGGCCATCTAGCTGGCCTCACGTTGAACATGACTTGTACGCGTCCTGTGATACGAGGATACTCATACCGTCATTTCAGGACTAACACATTTCAGGACGCTACTTGTTTCTCGCTGCCGGAAGCCTGTGGCTTAAACATATATACGGATTTTTAAGGGCAAGCTAGCTTCAGAGCAATGAAGCAACAGATGTTTGGTGACTTTCCAGCACGTATCGCGCTGTTCTCCGCCCCTGCATTTCCCTGGCATCTACACCGGCGAGAAAACCAGGCGGAGAAAGTTCCCCACTTCCAATCAGGTGGCCACCACAGGCTTAGCGCTCAAACATTTGAGATATTTCTTTTGTTCATATTTAACATGTCAGTAACGGAGCGCACTGGTGCAGCAGTGTGATTCTACACTGACATGTTTCTTGTGTTGCTGTCGGCAAATTGTGGCCGTCTGGTTGGCGTCTTTCTGATATGAAACTGAGACTGTGCAAAGGACAGTACAACAGGGCTTCCGCCACAAAAACTAGCCTGGCGGTGCACAGCTAACATGAGAGCCGCCACTCCATCAGAAAACTGATCTCACGTGATCACACGAAGTAAAACTTGTATTACAAGTGGAAACACCAAAGAGGAGGTCTTGAACGTGCCGGTTTTCGCTTGCTATTCGCAGTAGAATACCGGAAGAAACATGCCGGAAGTCCGTTGCTGGCAGAACTCAAGTCGCGGATTACGTCCGGACATATGAGCAGACGGACCGCAGCTGTTTGGAGACAGGTTTACTCGATAAAAAACTGCAGTTTTTGCTGTCACCAATTCAGTGAGTCATTCCCCTCTGTTTCTGTATCACTTCTTGAATGGCTGCGTTCATATATATATATATATATATATATATATATATATATATATATATATGGAGGGATGTACTTGTACTTATTAACGATTCGAGGTATGAGCTCTAAAGGTGCTCTAGACTTTTCATGAGTTGAAAAAAATCCCTGTAAATATTTGAATTTCTGCAAAGAATCTTCCAACAAATGATGTCCATCTTGGAACTACTCTGCATGTACGGATTAGAATCGAGTTGGGAGGAAGGGAACACTATGCAAACCTTAAATCTGCTCCATTGTGTTCACTTCAGCAGTTATTTTTAAATGGCACAGCTTGTACCTTAATATTAATATTATTATTATGATCAATTTATGAGCCCAAGCTGAGTTTTACCGTTCAGTACTGAACCTCTTCAGTGTAATGTTTCCATCTAAAAATGTGCATATATGACCTTTCAACATCAGGTCAATCTGAAATGATCGATTTTATCAAGATTGTTTGCTTCAATATGGAGCATTCACAACAGCAACGGACAAACTCTGTCGTGGCAGAGCAATAAGGATGATGATACGTTTGTTTATTTTGTTTTATTTACAAGCAAGTGCACTTTTCCCACATTAAAAAAATGTTAAAGTAATAGATCACTTTGCACAAATTCAGTTTTGTCATTTATTATATACTCGCTCCCTGTTTTATAACATCCGCTTATAACACCAGTTTCTTCCCTTAATGGCCGAGGGGTACAGGGGTCTCAGCTAGTTCCCTCTGCTCTGCTGCAGTCCTGCATTGAGAAGCCTGTCAGTCAAGATCCGCTCTTTCATCAACCCCACCATCATATGATCTGCTGCTTCATCAGTTTTTATAAGTGTTTTTGTGCTCCCTGTAACAGCATGAATCACAGCGAGTGATGGTGCGTTCACTGGCTGCCACACAGAATCTGGCCCTCATCGCTCTGTGAGGTGTCGAGGTACGCAGAGGTCAACCCCCCACCACCATCCTCCCACACAGGAAGGAAGGGAAGCATAAGTGGACGGAGATGGATGAGCCAGGAGGCAAGTGGTTTTACATCCCCGGGCAAATCCTCTGAAGAAGTGCAGTAAGCAGCTTCTGCCAGCAGAGTCCTCTCTGACAAATGGTCCATATTTGATGCCACATGTTTCCGGGGATTGGTTCCAACCCAAATTCATCACGGCACTTTTACATTAAGTGAGGATGTTAGCTACAGGAGCCGATGACAAACGTGCCGTGGTGCAGCGGCGAGAAGATTTAGGAGGATTTGCCTCAGAGACTAATGGCTGCTTGTTGTCCCCAAGTCTAGATTGAAATCTAGAGGTGACAGAGTCGTTTCCGTCAGGACTCCGCAACAGTCTGCCAGAGGAAACCCAGCATGAACCTCCAGCCTCAAATCTCAGGTGAAAACCCGCTTGTATCAAAAGTAGCTTCCAAACTTTTTCTTAGTTCTGCTTGACTGAGAGCTAAAGGTGAGCTGGATGCTCCTCGCTCCACTTGCTGCATTTCATATCTTCATTCATTTCACCAGTGCATTTGTAGCAGGTGGAAAATACTGTTTTGTTTTGTCATAAATTTCACCAAATTTTGTATAACTTTCACTTATACCGGTGGACGATGACGCCAGAGTGTGAGAACTGCAGCTGCTCGAAACTTGTTTTATTTTCTCCGTCACTTCAGAGAGAGAGAAAAATAAACATTTGGGAGACGAATCGACTCTTCAATTGGTGACGTGCCAGAACACGACGCCGAGCACCGATCAGTAAGAGGAGACCGGTTACACATTCATGCTAATGTTCAGGCTAAACATAATCGAAAAACACATGATAACGGTGAAGGTCGTAACGCTGTCACGTTACTTTCCTGGGTTCTAGTTTACAAAACAATGAAATGCACACTGAATAAGCGCTAACATGGCAGCCATCTTGGAAGCCATGAAAGATACTTGTTGAGGCTGGGTATTGGCAGGGATCTAGCAATACGATACATATCCCGATACAGTATCGACGACATGACATATCACGATACAGTCAGTAGCACATGGTGCAACGTTGAGCTCTGAAGCGTATTATTCTTATTTTACGTATGACGCGGCTCTTGTCTTAGCTACCCTCTGAATGTTTGTCAGATTCAACCATCGGAGTGTTTAGCTTAGTTGACTGTGACGTACGAACCAAAGCATATTCAAGCATTACACCGTATCAAGCCATCTGTATCGCAATGTTTTCTTGCCTAGTTGAGGCTTTAACTATCATCCGTTTTAGCTTCCACCCCTGCTCATGCATTTAGCATCTAAGTCGGTCAAGAGGTAGCAGGATTTTGGCAAGTGGTTTCAGAGGAACAAAACGTACTACACGAGCAGAACTCCTGCTAAACATAACATCCCATCATGGGCTTCTTCAACGGCCTGACTCATGTCTTTCTTTCTCTGCATTGTTGGACAAAAATCTACGCATTGACACAGCTAGTCAACACTCTGGTGTCCGTTTGAGTTCGGAACTGGGAAATTCCCCGTGAAGTCACGTCACAAGTCAAAGGATCCACACCATCCAGAGTACACAATCCAAGATGGCTTCCCTGAGCATTTAGATGCTAAAATACAAAACATGAGAGAGATATATGTATATATATATATATATATATATATAGTAGTTTTATAAAGTGTAGTAACAATGTCCTTAGAAGAACTCAGTGACCATGATGGTTATCATCTCAACATGATCATGACCACAAGTTCAACTGAAATATCCAGAAAATAACTACAAACAAATAGATCACATGTATCAGATGAGGAACTCTCCGTACGAACAGAAGCAGCCACAGACACCAACTCGACAAGCTAAGCACTCTGCAGCTTGGCTCTTCCCATTCAGCCATTCTCCTCACTTCAGCTGAGAAAGTCTCTTGTCCTGAAGCTGAATCTCTGTTTGAAGTCGCAACTCTAAACTCAACCACTTACATTGGGAGAGAATAGACACCAATGCGACTGAACTTTCCAGTGTTTAGAAGAAAGTTAAACAAAGAAGAAGCAGGTGATGCCGGAGGAGGGGAGACGGCAGGAAGATGCATGTTCCTCACACAGACATATGAATGTCATGGTCAGCTACAGGGCACAGAATCAGTCACACCCGAGGACGTCGTGTCATCCATTCATGAACATGACTCATTATTATATAGTTATTATCAAACTTTTATAAAATGAAGTCGAATTATTTCAATTTATTTCTGTTATTTCTATATCTGCCAGCTCATTGTTTAATTTCTCTGTCATTCACCAACTTTATTTTCGTATTAAAGCCTTGTTTTTAAGGTTCTGGTAGTAAAATCAGTCATTCACTTAACTTGAATAAATCCAATCCCTGAAAATTCTAAAATATGACTGTAGATTTGATGATAGGAATTCATTCACATTGAAGGTTGACAATGTAAATATGATTAATATGAATAAACAACAGTAAAAATACAGAAATTTAGTGATCCTGAGGTGCACACAAGTAGTTCTTTCCCTTTATATTTCCAACAACAACAACAATAATAATAATAATAATAAGAAGAAGAAGAAGAAGAAGAAGGATGAGCGAAGCACCGATACCATTTTTTTTTACATTCATATCATTGTTTCCTCACTGTGTTTCCAGGTTCACTGCAGTACAAACGCAGATTTGATAAATTGTCATAAATTCATATTAAAACACTGCATGCTGCCACAAAGTGATATCCATTTAGTGTTATATTGTTCTGTGAGTACTCAAGCCCAGTATCAGACCTATAGCCAATATCGGCGTGTCAAATAAATAAATAAATAAATAATAATAGTAATAAAGAAGAAGAATAAATGTGGCGTTCAAAGTGTCTTGTCGATTATTATTATAATTATTATTATTAAAATTATTATTATTATCATTATTATTATTATTATTATTATTGTTGTTGTTGTTGATGTTGTTATTATTATTATTATTATTATTATTATTATTATTATTATTATTATCTGAAGTAACTAACTATCTCAAGTGTAATAACATCCCCAGTTGAGGCAGCGTATCAATCACTACTTGAATTTTCGTCTGGACTTGTGCTCCCCTGCTGGACTTGAACACACCCTGGGGGAATCCTTACACACCATGTTTCGGTTGGCTTTGGATCCGACCGGTCCACTGTGGAGTTGTGCAAAGGTTTTTCAAAATAAAATCAAGACAGATAATAGACATTTTTACTGCGCTCCTATGAAAATACAGGTCGGTGGAGCAGCTTTAAAACCAGACAACTGAGGCTCTAGGTGCGTTCTGGCGCCGAACGGTGCGCCCCTGACCCCTCGCACTCACCCGCGGTTCCGTTTGACCCACAACGTTGCGCGCTTCTCCCGTATTAAATAAACCAACATGTATGTGAAGTGTGTTTCCTTACCGCTCTGCGAGTCTGTGACAATGCTTTAAGGGTGTAAGATGGTGCTCTTCTCAGGAGGGGGGGGAGGTCGTGTTGGACTCTTCCAGGTCCAAACTGGAATCCCACGGCGGAACAGAAGACCTTAGTGGCAGGACCAGCTGCGTGGACTCACTGGAGTGTCTTTATTTCGCCATTTCCACTCGCTCTGGACCCATTCTTTGTCCTGCCTTCCAGCTGGAGCAGCGTCGGTCGCACACTGTGGTCTGCTGCGTAAAACCGGTGCCAAAATTCCTGCGGGCCCATTCCGTTAGATCGCTGCTCAACAATGGTCTGCTCATCTTGGCACCGGCGGAACCGAGTCCTCTGGCCAGGAACGAACCCACCGAAGGCGGCTCAGGGGCGGACGCGGAGCGCTGCTGCCGCCGCGGTCATGGCTGCGAAGAAGAGTCACATGTGCCGGTTGACTCCGGTCTCGTCGGTCCGGTCCATCTTCAGTCGGTCTCCGCGCCGCGCAGTGTTTTTATCCGCTGTGGCGCGGCGGCTCCCCCCCAAACCGGGTCTGGGTCAGGTGCGAGCGTGTGGCGGGGTCGGGATGGAGGCTCTCTGACTGACAGCTGGATTCTCGACTGGAAGCGTCTGGACTGGAGCGGAGAGATGCGGCGCGTTCACGCCACTGACAGTGCGCGCCCCCGACAGGTCACACAAAGGGTTTTCAAGTAAACAAATCACAGACGTTCACTGAGGAGGAGCCGCCAATTTGGATCCTTTTGAATTGGCACGTGTGTCTTTTATATTATTTTTAAATTGTAATATTTTATAAATAAACCACCACAGTTGATCATTTACATGTAGGTGACTTTACAGCATTTTTATTTTTCGTTTGTAGTTTGTCAAACAAAACAGTCTTGAACATCACCTGAATTTTGCACTTTGACATTACACAAGGAAAAAACAGGGAAAGAGGTAAAACTAGAAAAGCACACGGAGAGGGCAAAGACCCCCCACAACCTCACTCCAAATCCATCCATAAATTATTTTGAAACACAGGCAAAAAGATAAACTAATGTTGAAAACACAACTCCTTGTTGGAGGTCATTATTTGAATATATATTTGTTTCAGCTTGTGTATATTTTATCCTCACTATGGATCATAAAAACTGGAAGCTTTGACTTTATTGGTTACAGAACTACAGGCAAATAATGATTGTAAAATTACTTTATTCACTTTCATTTAATGTACCTTAACATTTCAAAATAACTGTTAACAGCTTTGGGGGAAGAAAAACACATGGAATAGGATTTTGTTTTGTTTTTTCCTTAACATTGGGAGTGACAGGTCCTGTGGTTTTTGTTCATCTTTAGTGTGTAATGAGATTCATTTTGCTCATGAATCACTTGACTGTTGAAAGACCAGCTTCAAACACCACATGATAACAAGTCATCCCCACAAATGTGCGCCACACTCATGGTGCCAGCCTTAATACCAGTTGGCCAATATTTGCAGTGTTTGGATGACTTTGAGAGGCACTGCGCTCTAGTGGTGGGCCGTGAAACTGCATCCAGCTGGCCACAAATGGCCCATGGGCCGTGAGTTTGAAACCACCTGCCTTAAAGTAACTAATAAATGACGGTGTGGGATGGACTATATTTTTGCAGTCTTGCTCTGAGCTGGAGAGTGCTGTTTAAATGAAATGGACCTGGACCTGGTCTATGGGCTCCTGGTGAGGCCGATGGATGAGGTGAGTGATGACAAGCAGAAGACTGGTGGGAGGTTACGGCGGAAGAGGCTGAGTCTTGTCATGGGGGAAGAAAGTATTGCTGCAAATTTTTACATTTGTCTGGAAGACACTGCTGGTCATGTTTAGAGCCAGAAATGGACTGTTACCGCATCATCTCCAAAGACTGTTTAAACTAACTTCAGATGTAGAGGAGCAGAGAAGAAGAGGGAACATCTATCAACCGTATGCTAGAAGCACATTGAGACAAATGGATCTGACACAGCCACTGCTCGATTCCAAAGTAACTGAAGGTTAGCGACACACAAAAAAACACGTGTGTCAAGGGACTGTTAGCCACCTAGCTTACGGCACATGTCACAGGGAAGGTTTGAAGGCAAACCGACAGCTGAGAAATAAGACAAAAAGTTCTGACTGAAACGTGAGAAGAAAACGGCCGAGGTCTCTTCCAAGTGATGAAATGGTCCTATTTGCTCCTAAATGTCGCTGTGTCATGCTCATGTTCATGTGCAGTGCGCGAGCTGGACTCCAGGATGGCTGTGATTAAGAAGTGACTCATGAGTTTGGGTCCGTCTCCAGCCCCAGGGTGAGGGAGTCACCTATTCATGTGGTGACTTTTTCGCTCTGCTCTGTGCTCTGACCTTGGCGGGACCTTCTGCTGTTCCGTGATCCTCGCTGAGGTTTTTTTACAGGCGAGATAGAGGACGAGGAATGTGAGGGATGAAGTTGTGAGCGGAATAAAAGGGCCGACTTGTAAAGAAGAGCGGGCCGTTTATCGTCATCCGTTCACCAGAGTCTTGTCTATATTTAGATCAGGGACCACAGATTGTGACAAGGGCCGCGGGCTCTTGTGTTCAGACCGGCAGAAATCGCTGCCATCCGTCCAAGCGCCCGGAGACGTGCACGCGTGACAGAGGAGTGATCGGGTCGTGCCGTCTCGCTGGGTTGACTCACAGCCACGTGGGGAGTGGAGGGGGGACGGCAGTGTTTGGTCAGTTTGCTTTAAGTCATCACGATCAGGGAGCTGCGTCTTCTTCCAGTGATGTCCCAGACGTTCTGATTTTATTTTTTTTTTTTTTTTCCTCAACACCACAGAGAAGCTGAAGCGACGAGAAGAGAGGTCGAACTGAAAAGTGCTGTTCAGGAAGGACACACGTGGGAAGGAGCTAATGGCTACGGCTAAAAAACATTCGTTCATTTTTGAGTCACTTTACAGGTGCAGTGGTGCCTCGGTTCTCGACCACAATCCGTTCCAGACGGCCGTTCGAGAAGCGAATTGTTCAAAATCTGAATGGATTTTTGCCATTACAATGAATGGAAAAAGAACTAATGTGTTCCAAGCCTTAAAATAGTCTTTTGTAGGAGTGAATGTAGAGTGTCTGCTGCAGGTGGCTGTTCCTCTATGTGTGTGGCCGCTGCATGTGGGAGGGGTTGCCGAGTGAGTGACGTCTCTCCAGAAGTGAAGAGGTGCCCGGTGCGTGTCCAGCTCTGAATGTGCGCTTCTGTGCAGTTTGGCTGTGACAAAGTCATAAACCAAGTCACGCTCTGTCCCAGACTCGCCTCATCCCTGTCCCAGCTCCAGCCCACAACAGGACATCAAACCCTGGAGTGAGCGCTCCAGCCTCGGAGGTGTGGTGTGGTTCGAACTCTTTCTTTCACCTTGAGAATGAAGACCATTCTAGCTAAATGTTAGCGCGAGCAATATATAAGTACGGCTAACTGTATCCGCGCCCCTGGAATTGAATGGTCTCCTCGATGAACTTATTGTTATGAGATCAGAATCGAGTTCTAGCGTCTAACTTTGTCAGCAGTCACTAGAGAACCAGATTGGTGACATGTTCCTGACTGGACTGCAGGAGTAGATGAAGGATTGTACGGAGCACAGCCCACATGAAGGTGTCGAGCTCTAATGGTTTTACTCGCAGCAGAATCATGAATAAAAGAGACGGATCACAGAGAGTGAGTAAGCAGAAACAGTAGGTCTGCACCTTGGGAAAAAAAGACTGGAGTTTGGAAAGGTCAGAGCTGTGTTGCCCTCCTTCCCTCGACTGTCCAGCCACATCTGATCATGTGAGAGGAAGAGAAGCATTGTCCTACTAATGGAGATTGGCATTCAGTCCGACTGTCAGAGCTGCTCAGGCCGTCTCCAGCTGATCATGTCCGCGCCCGCCACAACTTCCTCTCACCTCCAGGACAGTTGGACGCCCCGACATGAGGAGTGACGGGAGATGGCAGCTCCAGTCCTGACTTCATCTGGATAATGGAGTGATGTCCAAGGGTACTTTCACGGATGAGCCTTTCAGTGCAAGTACGCCGAGCGCTCTTCACAGCGGCAGCCGTTTTCAGGTGAAGATTGAAGTTTTAATTTTAAGGTGAAATGGTTGGAAGGGTTGATACACATTGACCCATGACGTCAGCCACATATCTGACAACATTTTAGAGAATAAAAATGCAACACCTGAACAGATTTTAAAGACTTTCAAATACCCTTTGTTCAGACATACTCCAATAAAAACCTCCGTTTTCATATTTCATTTCCCATTTCTGCTCAATTCATCCAACCAATTGGTGAATTTACAAGTTAAACGTCGCCTCACTGCTGCGCTGTTGAAGTAAACATCCGCAGTAACAGGAGTCTCAACAGCACCTGCCACCAAACCACCTCCGCCGATACATCAGCCTTATATGGTGCCCTTTTTTTTTTATACACACCGACTCAATCTTCCGTTTTATTTGGTCACCTGACCCTGACCTCTGCTTTCTCCCAGCTTGTCTCCAACGATCCTCCGCCGTGTCCATCAGTCACTGCCGAGCCGATCACTCAAACCACTCGCTCCAAATACAGTTAAAGTATCCGCATCACTCAACCCAGGGGAGTCCAAGCACATTTGCAGAGCGCCACCTCACTGCACCAAACACAGCGTCCACCAAGATTTTATTTTTATTCAGGAAAAATTTATTTCAGTTTTTTTAAAAAGCCGACCATGTTTTCTCATCTACAAAAACATGGTTTTATACAAATAGAAAATAAAAAGACAAAGTTGTGTTTCACCTCCAACACATGGAAACAAAACATTGTGGTCACATCATGGGCACAGAAACCCTCGACGTGGAGGTCAGAGGTCAGGCTCCTCACATGGGGTAGTTGAGCACCACGTCTTGTTTGGCCAGCTCCAACAACATAGGATCGTCGAAGAACTTGCTGATGCTGACGTCTTCGCTCAAACCCTGCGGCGACAAGAGCACAGGACGTCAGACAGAAAGAGCAAGACCTCATTCAGTCTTCACTTCTTACATTCACATTTGTGCATACGTAGTCTACGGATCAAGCTGTGTGAGGTCATGAAGAACACAGCCAGAAGATGACAAGAAGAAGAACAAGATCACGGCAATAAGGAGAATAAAAAGATGACAAGAAGGTGAGCAAGAAGAATAAAAACAAGAAGAGGAACAAGAAGATGGCAAGGAGAAGAACAAGAAGAGTAACGGTGTTCATGACTGGCACTGTCATGCCAGTCATGTCTGTCGCTCCCCAGCTATTCTTTTCCTTTCTAAGAGAAGCAACTTGTCACCTTGCGCCGCCTGGTCTTGATCATGAACTCTCGCGCCAGGTGGGGGGCCGGCTGAGGCTCCAGGGGTCTGATCACGATGCTCTTGTCCAAGGGGTCTCCAGGAACGATCTGAAATCAAACGTGAGCTCTGTCAGCGGACGGCGGTGGTGACGGGAATCAATCCCATTTCTCTTGCCACGAAATAATAGGAGAGGTGATCTGTCAGCGTGAAGCTGCTGTCATCTCGGCGCTGAGTGGGCAGTTCTTCGCCGCAGCTCACACCTTTCAGTAACAATGTGATTCACTTGCAGGTTTGTCTCTTTGTTCCTGAGTCAGGAGCGCGTCCATCATCATGATGGATACGCAGCCGAGGAGAGGGACCTCCGAGGCTGTTTCGCATGTGACAGCATGTTGAGTGAGAAGACGCGGGTACTTGGAAATGTATTTACTGAGAGCAGCACTTAGAGGAATGAAGCCGTGTGGCACCAGGAGGAATGTGGTGATGCATCACCCTCAACCCACAAACAAGAGCTCCCCTTCTGACAAGCACGGTCCAAACTCTCTCACAGGACTTTCAAATTTTGTTCTGTAATTCTTTTGACCCATGGGCATCATCTCTGCTCACTGGGGATAGGCGATCACTTATCGTACACAATATACTACCAAACAATTCTTTTTAATCCAGGGAACCCTTGCTAATGGCGTTGGTTGACTCCGAATCTCTGTATTTTCTGACGCTGTTGTCTGCCTTGGTTCATATCCACACATGCACAGTCTCCCGTGTTGAAGCCAGTGGGATATTTGATGGACCTCTGCTCTGGTATTGGCAGCAGCGCCCTCCTCCGCGTCCCCATTATCGTGGACACACTCTCACAGGCAGCGCTAATGCTACGACCCGGTATCAGTTAGGGACCATCAACAAATTCTAAAACGGTCAAAGTAGTGTAAAAACAAGTCAATGAAAAACAACCATTTTAGGAGAGAGAATTGTGAAAAGGTTTTACATCACACAAGACAAAGGAATGTTGACTGGTCCATAGTTCAAGTCAACTGTTAAGAGACTTGAGATACAGCAGACAGACGGCTCAATTTAACCTCTAAATAAAGCTGGCAGAGCAGTCTGTCAGACACGAGTGGGAGATGTGAAACACTGAATTTCTCATCTCTACAGTTAACTCAGTTCACTATTATAATTAAATATAAAAAAAGGATGTTGGAGACAAATTCGACTGATATGTTTCATCATAAAACTGAGAGACCGTAGTGTCCAACACACGCAATAGAATGAAAATTGATTCATTGTAACTAATGTTATGGCTGAAATGTATCATGATTTTTTTTGTCCATATCGCCCATTCTTTGTGCCCACTATGATTATTTCATTACATTGTATTTTTCTATACAAGAAGCTTCTGAAAAGCGTGTGCTATTTCTACTAACGGCTGGGTTTGCTATTGAGCAGTGGGTCCTCTGTTCTGTCATGGGCTGCACACATAACTCTCTCACATTTCACCACAAGTTCAGAGAAATAACAAGGCCATCAAAGTGTAACTTATACCATCGAACATATCCTCTGTTCCTCTACTCAACCCCTCATGCTCCATCAGTTGCCCCTCCATTTGCTAGGTTAAGTACCGTGGAAAATTTCACCTGAAGTGAGTTTCACTTTATGTAAAGAAAGTCAAGAGACAATCGGAGTTGCTGCAAACGGAGGGAACAAAAGAAACTGAGCTAATGAATTGAGCGAGGAAAGCCAAATAACAAATGGATGAGGGCTCCACACTGCTGGGGGCCTGACCATGCTCGCACTAATGAGGGACGCATGGACACTTCACTCCGAGCTCACAAAGTACCAAAGTGCAAAGCAAAGTCATCGGAGAGGGTGGGAGGTTCAACTCAGGTCCAAGCCTCTCACCACTCTTGCCGTCAAACAAATCAGGGAATATGTTGAAATGCTTTCCACTCAAACTAGACAACGCAACACACCCTTGCTATTGCCACAAGCAGAAACCACAGAAGAGAAAACAGACAGGTTTTATCTATCACATTCATTGGCTTACAGCTTATTTATGTCAATATGACAAGTTAAATAGAACTATACAGACACTACAACCTCATTTCAGCCCAAACAGAGTCGACTGTCCAAAGCACCCACTTCTGGTTCGGCCCCAGACAGAGAGATGCCACCGCCACAATGATAACGGACTTGAGTGCCACTTTAAATTCCTGCCCCAGTATCTTCACCAAGTCAATCTCTAAAACTTCAGACACAAGACAGGACGACTCAGAACCAGCATCTGTTGGTCATTAATAAGCCATGCTCCCCACAGAGCCATCTCTATTACGTTTTTATTCCGAGCGATTTGAAGACCATTCATTATTTAAGTGCCAGTTTCTTGCTGCACACTGGAGTGGACCTCTCCAGGGGAATGAAGCATCAGTTCGAAGCACAGGCCATTAAATATTGACAGCACAAGGGCGGCCCTGCGGTTAGAGGACAAGGCTCTAAACACTAACAGACATGTTCTCGATATGAGCTGATGTCTGACACTGAATCCGCTGGCCACAAACTGTCACACAAGCAAGTGGCTGTCACAAACGTTCCTCAACTCTGGGCAGGAGCCTTTAAGTTCCTATGAACATCACAAATGCAACACAATAGATTACAGCAATGACACACACGTTTTTACCAATCACTTGGTTTTGCTCAGTTATGCTTAAATGTGACACTCAGTATCTCAACTCATTCCAACAATATTTACTTTTCTAAGATTATAAATGGCAACAACATGACTGAAGACAGTCGTAACATTATATTCTATTTTAACTCTCTACTGTGTAGACTAAATAAGAGGCTCTAGATTGCCATGTAAAGTAAATAAAAATAGTTTGCTGCTTCATTGTGCTACGCTTTGACATAAGACATTCATATATATTTATTCACAAAGAGTAACAATGCACTGTTTATCTCTAGTGCTCGCGTCTTGCTTGCTCCAGATGATCCATGATTGCTTTAAAAAAAGTGTTGTACATCGTGAGTATAATGAAAACAACAACAAAACAAACATTTCTCATTATAAGTTAATGTCTGCCGTCAGCAGCGATAGGCGTGTTGGATTCATGTGCACTAAGTGGAGTTTGTTTTTACTGACGTGGCTCAGCAGACTGGAGACACACACACACACACACACGCGTCAGCGGAGGAAGACGGACGAGCACGTTTAACTGCAGTCTTATTGAGCCAACGGAGCACGGAAGTAGGAGCGCGGCCAGCAGACACGTGCATCAAGATGCTTGTACGTCAAACAACCAAGCAGCATTTTCACAATTTTCTTTTCATGCAGATTCATGTCTAAAAATGTCAGAAGTATTATGATCTACAATGACGTGCATGTCATTTTCATACATATAGCAAATGTACTTTTTCATTAGAAGTATACCTTTTGACAGATTTTATAATTTGTCATTTAGTATTTAAATAAAATATTTTTCATTTCAAACTGCCAACACCTTATAGCTTTCTGTGTGTGATGAGGCTTTTTAATATCCACCCAATTCTCATCTAGTTCAAGGTCTGTTGATGGCCTTTTGCATCAGTTATTTCTTTGGTGTATTGCATTTATGATGTTCCGAATGATGTCAGAGTTTAATTCAGTTTCCTTGTATGTCTCGAGAACAGATCTATTTTTTGGTTACACCACAGATATGCTGATGCCCCTGGATCTTACCTGCCAGTGGTGGAACACAGACAAGGCAAAAGCCTGGCCCTGCGTGTGTGTCCGGAGGTCTGTCTCAAAACCAAAGGAATCGATGGCAGGGATAAAAGCCTTGATAGTGTACAGAGGAGAGCCAGGAATTGGAGCATCCTGGGTGACGTGACCCCTGAAAAAGACAAAAAAAATGTGGCTCCATCAACCATTTATTTTACAGCACTGGCAGACAACTTCAAAAGCATATTCATAATTGCCTTTTCCAGAAGAAGATGGACTTCTTCTTTGAGTGAGGGACATGATCAGCATTGAACAGACAAGAAACAGCCTGCAAACTGCACGACCCGTCTGATAATGAGTGGTGGCAGATGGAGAGCACCTTGAGGCAAACTCCATCACCCAAGGGATCAGAACGGGCATGGCTTTATAAAGACAGAGGCCATCAGACAATATCAAATCACATGAAATCTTCCCCGGCCGACCTCACTGTATAATAGTTCCATCAAACGTGAATCGGCTGTTCATTTTTTAAGGACGATTTATCCAGATTAAACTCCACAAACATGCACTAGAATATGAACATGCACAACAAATACTGAATAATAATTTAATATCCAAATTTGTTGTGATTTTATATATGTTCTTTTACATATGTTGTGGCAGCTTAAAGGGACAAATGGAATAAACCATATTCATGGCATGGTGTTTTAATTTCTGAGGTCTTCAAGGACTATCCCACTCTGAGAGCAGCGCTGTTCATCGTTCCAAATGGGAAAACAAATGTACGTTTCTTTAGTACACTGTTCATTATTCTAGAATCTAGCATTTGGCAAACTATTTGTCATTTTGTTTAAAATACTCATGTATAAATGCACCTTTCAATGGAGTACTTCACTATTGCATTTATATTTGGGGATTTTCCATGACATAATGGAAGAAACATGTACTTTCTCATGTCAGAAGTTCCACTTGATGTGACACTGCTGTTGTGTCAACTAAGTATTTCCAAGTCAACGGTCACAAGTGAAAATGTGTTCTTCTCTTGCGTTGTGCATTTGGTGACAGATACACTTGAACAAAGACCAACCTTCTTCTGGCGAGGACAGTGTACACAGCAGACACACAATCAGCCGGCGCCTGAACCTCGACAAAGTAATACGGCTCCATCAACCTGGGCGTAGCCTGCAGCACAAAGAAGACCACATTAGCTTAAGGACAATACCGTGTACAATCCATACGACCCAAAGACGTACAGGTGAACCATGGATTTATGAATGAGATGGTAGACGAGCCAAAATGGTGAAGAGGGATTGTTATCGCAGCGCAATTAAAACCAGCTGAGGTTGGCAGAATCCAAAGTGTAATCAAGGTAATGGAACATTAAAGAAAGTGGAGAACGAAGGAGACTGGAGTGGCTTACGTGAGGTGTGTGTGTGTGTGTGAATGTGATGATCTCACCATAAGGAAGGCGGAGTACACCACTCTCCTGGCTGTAGGGATGACCTGACCTCCTCCTCTATGGAGCGGCTCCTGAGCAATGACTGCATCCAGGATCTTGAACTTGACATTTCTAATGGCTATGGGGACAAAGGCAAGGACAATAGTTTCTGGCTATGATGTATCATATTTAGCCAAAATGCCCAAACAATCATAACTACACTGTTACATCATCATTTACTTTCTAAAGTGACATTCATGATGTTCTTACGTTCGTCGCAGAGAGGCCCTTCCCTGGTGCCCCACTGGAAACCCTGGACAATGCTGTCTTTGACAGAGCCCAGCAGCGCCTTGTCCACCTGACAACCAAGCAAACGTACCATTTCCGTAACTCTGTGACTCGCATATAACCGCCCCAAACAAAGTCATAAAAATGACTTTTGGAAATCCATGTGAAAAAAAGGAACAATTCACAGGTGTACAGTCAACAGCAATGCATCCTAGAGTAAATACATTTCCACTGAGGCTAATCGACACACAACAATGACAATTTTAGACTTAGTACATTGTGTACTGTCGCTGACACAAGGACATTTGAAATTAGAGCACTTTTCCAATATAACCTCATCGTCTGCAGGCCTGAGATACAAATATGCAAACAACTAGACATAGTAAAATATTAGTTGCCAATATCAGTTACTGGAAGCAGTTATAATCTTCAATGGTATCTTCAAAACATGTTAAGTAAAGCTCGGAGGTATGTAGTTCAGCTACAGTGCCGTAACAGAAAGTTTACCTCAGATGGCAGTGTGTCATCTACGAGAATATTTGGTCCAGTGGTGTCAGGCCCAAAGGCCCAGATGGACCTGGCAGCCAGCAGATCCCAGTCATACTTTGTTTGGAAAAACTCTCCCAGCTTTTTCCTGAAATGAGGTACAAGGCAGTGGAGGGAAAAGGTTAGGGTACTGAGTCAGATGGAACATCAGCATGATTGAGGGCTCTGAGGGTTAATGGAAGAGGAAGAACTGACGGAAGGTCTAGTTTAATGGCGTGTGAAGTATGTCCATCCTAAGGCGTGACACTGCCGGGACCAGATGGCTCTACATATGAGCGGGGCACTTCTAGAAAGCTGCAATCAAATGGGACACACACTCTCAAGCCTCCTTGTGCCAATAGGACGAGGAAATTCATGCAGGCTTTTAGTGGATGATTCAATTAGTAGAATTGAGCTGATCAATATACGAAGGAGCAGTTTGGAGGTGCGCTTCGTCGTCATGATCGTGCTGCACTTACTGATCTCACTCTAAGGCCTGCGTTTGTAAGATCCCTTTTAAAAGAGATCTATTTTAATAGCATTGATAGACATACTTGGGTTGGTCATAGTGACATACAGAAACTGACTTTGACACCATCATGCTGAACATGCAACAACTGTGATGTCAGAATCCAGACAGTTGACATTTGATGCCAACAAACAAATACATAAATCAGGGGACAAAAGACTGAGGAGCAAGTATCTATGAACTAAAGTGTCCACTAACAGGGAGAGATTGTCAACGTGCCAGAGTTCACGTTTAATAGATTTGAGAGACGATGTTTCTTTTTAAGTGCATATCAATGACCTAATCCTGAAAACACTGATGTAGATTCATCTGACAGCGCAAGAATGTGATGCCAAGCAGGCAGGCCAACAGACCCAATGAATGTCAGGTGATTCTTAAAAAAAGAATTGCTAAAGAGGCTCCATTTCAAAATGAATCCATAGAAACAAGGTCAATACTGGCCAAATTCAAAAGCTAGGAAGACCAAAAAGTGAAGTCTCAAGATGGTTCATTCCCTTACAGTTATTAATTTGAATAGATTGAAGCCTAGTATGTGATAAAGGACTAACTCACCGGTTCCATGTAATCTGTACCACTTCGTTCTCGATGTCTTCAGCCAGCCCTTTCTCCAGGGGCTCCGCGATCATTGTGATCTTGTTCCTGCCAGTCAAATTTAACAGTTGCTGATCATTAGCTATGAGACGAGGGGGCAGACCAACGGTGACACTGAACTGTCAGCTCATTAAGATCAGTCAAAATGAATCCCCCGGGAGCATTGACATGATGAAGAACTCACTTTTTGTTTGGGGTCTCAGCAAAACACTTGAGGGACGATGTCTCCACCACTGTTTCACAGAAAGTGACGACTGGGTCAGCAACCTATGAGCATAAAAAAAGATTAGGACAGGGGCCGTCTCTGTTTCGCATCACTCTGCTGTTCTATGCTGAGAAGTCCTCTCTCTCCTTTAACAGGCATTTTGTTTTGCTTTGGCCAAACCTGCTATTTAAATTCATTGCCAGCTGATTTATTGAGTTATGTACATGAGTGTGATTAATAAGAGAAAGAAATCATAAGCGTGAGCAGTACTTTGATGTCAATCTCGGAGTACATCTTGCGCAGGTCGTGCATGACACAGTCCAGGTACAGTTCTCCAGTTCCCAAAATGACATGCTCCCCAGACTCCTCCACCTGAGGTTCAAATAAACCAGAATTATCCAGGGAATATTTTTCCAGGTAAGAAACATGTGCATCCCAGAATCCTGACCTTTGTGGTGAGCGAAGGATAGCTCTTGTTAACCTTCCGCAGTCCATCCAACATTTTGGGCAGCTCTGATGGGTTGACTGGCTCCACTGCGATCTTAATGACTGAGGCAGTGTTGAACTTGAGGGGTCGGAAGATTTGAGCCTGGAAGACAAACGATTCACCAGTTAATCCAAAGATATTTAATAGACCTTAGAAGTCATTTAGTAGCATCTATCTCACATCTTCGTTGCCTCTGGGCTCTGTGATGGTAGCGGTCTTCACAATTGGCTGGTCACAACCTTCAATCAGTACCCAGTTGCCAGCAGGGACTCGATTCACTTCAATTTGGTATCTAGAATGACAAAGAATTCCATTAGGAAATGGTATATTAAGGTGTGACTACGATTATGTGACAACAAATTCAAGTTTACCTGGCAACAGAGATCCACAGCCGCCCCACAGTGCAGACCTGAGAGTCTTCTTCATCCTCCAGGGTGTAGTTCTCACCCAATACTTTGACAGGCTGACTTGCCTGGATAGTCCCACTGAGAACCCGCCCAAAGGCGTGGAACTGCACTCCGTCCTCGGTGCTGTACATTTTAGTGGTGTGGCACATCAAAGGACCCTGAAGATGAAAGAGAAGGGAGGGTGACGGGGGGGATCAGGGAAGAAGGATCAGGAGGAGACACAGAAATTGGGACAGAGAAGTCTTACTGCCACTTTTCTTCCTGGTGATAATTACGACGGATTCCGGAAAGAGGCTGTGAATTGTGATAAATCAACCGTTTCATTTATACTCATGCAAATAACATCCAGTTAAGGTCACACATAAGGTTATCACTGTTGTCAGTGCCCTGTAGGAGAACTGTTTTTCTCTCCCTTTTTCAACTTGTCACTTATTTAGAACATCAATCTGCACGACCTCCACTCAAGCAAAAAGGTCACAGATTCTGACAGCATGGCAGAAGCAACAAAACAAGTCTGAAGCACAAGTTGACCTGAAAAGTTACAAGTGACTCCATCCAATGTTATAAGCCTTCAAACTAATCTGCTCCTTTAGAAGTGTACTTTCCCAGTTTAACCCCCACGGCCACGCTTGTTCTTTTAGACATCTGACACTGCTGCACTCTTAACAGCATCAAAATGCACTTTACAGCAATTGGAAGCAAACACTCCCATACTAATTCTAGACAGTCAAAATAAATAGGAGTTCATGATAAAAAAAGAAGAAATCCGCCCATCTTTATTTACAATGCCAGTAGGTAAATTAAAACTGCAAATCAATTAAAACTGAAGCACTTATGACGGGTGGCCGTACTGCATTGTAATGAAGACAATGAACTGTAATTGGAGTCAGAAAAGTTAATTGACTTTTCTAGTCCAAGTCTTTTCACCCAAAAGAAATGACTTGAACAAAAATGCTTGCCTAGCCACTTTATGGGATTTCATTCAGCATGAATACAAATGAATGATCGAACCAGCAGAGAGTGTGGAGACAAGGCCGTCAGAGACACTGCGTTATTAAACATCATGAACATCCCGTTTTTTTTTTCCGACATATGGTCATTTGGCACTGCGTCCATGATAACAATGACATAGCTTTTGTGTCAACAAGAGAACACCGTTACTCACCAGCTGAGTACTACTGTACACTGAACAATAACAACGCTAAATATATATTATTATACATTTAACTCATTCCTACCAAAACATTCCTGGAGAAAAATCACCTCAAAATGTCATATGAGCGTTAAATTTGTCTAATATCTAATCGTATCGAATGCTTCAGTTAACAAAATGACATGATAGTTGCAAAAAAATAGTCAACGATTTCACTGATACTATCTAAAGAGAAATGTTTAAAACCCCCATGAAAAACCCCGCGACACCTCCTACACTGGAAAAAATTCCTGGGGGAAACCTTGTACTGGACCTAAATAAACTCAGTTCAAAGAGACATCATGGATGGTGACTAAATTCTCGTTAGTGGTGTCTTCAACTCACCTCAGGGTCGCATTCTGCCATTGCTTCTCCAAGATCGGAGTCCAGACCACCAGTGTAGGTGTGCTCTATCTTGTTCCTTGCGCCATCCTGTGGTGATGAGATGTGCTGCACACACATGTCTACAAAGCCTAGCAACAAAAACAACAAAAAACATATTAATCCAGCACATTTCTCACTAGACGTGTCTAACTAGATAACTGAACCCAACACAAACAACAGGTTATAGGCAGAGACAGGAAGATGTACCAGTGAAGTCTCCAAAGAAACGGTTACAGACAAGCCTCAGCAGCGGCCGGATGTTCAGCTTCAGCTCCTCTTTGGACAAGTGGATGCCCAGCTCGTCCAGGACCCGTGGAAGAGAAGTGTCCACATCTCCTACAACCTGTTAGAAGAAAAAATATATATATAGACAATATGTGAAAAACAAAACATCACTCAAGTGGTGTAGTATTTAAGTCACAGCTCTAAATCAATTGGCTTCAAATTATATTTACAACAATGACAATACATCTTACCTATCACTGTAAGTAATGGAAATGACATCCAATAAGTATTTGAACATTTGGCATGTGCATGGCCTTGTGAAATGTGGATTCTAAAAAATGTTAAAAAAAAAAAAAAGATAGCTCATCTTCTGTAACCTACATTCTTGGGACTAAAAAGGTATATCTTTCAACCTGTATGTTACTCATCTTCAATTTGCCATTTGTTTACACCACTTTTTATGATATCATTATGCATTATGAAATTGGTGGGAGCCAGTGGCATGACTTTCTCAATCAGGACAGTTTCACTTCAATGTTGTCGAACCTGTGAGAGGATCTTGTACAGCGGCTCCAGGACGAACTCAACGAAACTGCGCTGTGAATTACTACTTGGAGCTTTCTTGGTGAACTTGCGCCTGAACAAGGAAATTCAAATGAATACAATGTCAGCAGCATAAATGTATATCCATGCTTCTGCTCAATGACTCACGTTTTGGGGTTGAAATAAATGTCTCCCCAGAGTCTCTTGGAAAACTCGTTGTAATTGATGTCACCTTTAAGCCAAAAGAAATTTCCATCAGCATTAGGCAGAACCGGATAATCATACATCGCAGTGACAGGTAGTTGCTTTTCTTTACCGTAGGTGTCAGAGTAGATCTTTGCGAACGAGCCCAGCGTGAAGCAGATGCTGTACTGGGAGCTGGCAAAGCAAACATTTCCCAGGAGAGGAGAAACCACCAGGTTCTCATCTGTAGAGTAGGTACTATTTAAGGAGAGAGAAATGCACGTCATTTCCAGGACTTAGATCCAACAGTTGTGACAAATAATCCTAAATCAATCATTTGCTAGAAAACGGTATTGAACGACAGAATAAACTCAAGAGGATTCTTTGACAAATAAATCCAATTAAATTTTATTCCTAATGGTCTCCTTCTAGCGTTGAGCCTCAACACATGTCATTGTTTTCATAGAAAACTCATGTGTTTCTCATCTCACACATCTGAACAACATGTGGCATAGACACAAGTACCTGAGCAAACCATTGACTTCGTCGACAATATGGCGTAGTTTGTAATAGGCATCAGTGGGGGGAAGTTTGAGCTCCACAATCAGCCTGTCCACCTTGTTGATGCAGATTGTGATGGCCATTCGCTCCTGGACTGCATGTTTGATTAGACGTTCCGTGTTGAGCATCACCTGGCAGATGACATGGATTAAATTACATAGAACTATGATACAGCAAATCTGAATATATAGTCTTTGACATACCCCTTCAGCTGCATCGATGAAGAGGACGATACCATCTGACAGGCGGATGCTTGACGTGACCTCATCCGAGAAGTTCACATGACCTTCGGAGAAAGTAAAACTTCATTGAACTGTGTCACTACAATAACTTTAAGCTTATAGTAGGAAACAAGTACCCGGTGTGTCCATTATGTTAAAGAGATAGGATTTTCCCCTGGAGTCAGGCAGGACCATTGTGACGGGAGTGCTCTTGATTCCTACACCTCTCTGATGAAACATCGCAGATAAAATCTGTCAAATCATTCTTACAGCTTTGGTGACAAATTACAGATGGTCTCGAAAAGATTCACCTCTTGCTCTGTGAAAAGGATGTCAGTGTAACGGAGCTGAGGAGACATTTTTAAAAGTCAGGTCAGTCAAAGGTTATCAGGGAGAGATGCAAACACAGAAAGGTCTGGATGCAACTCACATCCACATCGTCTCGTTTCCTGATTTCTGGATGTGTCTGCTCAATGAGGCAGTCCACGAAGCAAGTCTGAAACAAAAGGACATACTTCATTAAATCCGACAACAGCAGGATATATCTTGCTAATCCACTGAAATGGCATGCAAATGACTATTCCATATTTTCAAATCTATTACAAAAAACTCTCACTCGCAATACGAGCTACTCAGATGTGAATTCAGTCGTTGACTCGAAACTAGTTGATCAATCCCCAGATGAGGAAACAGCATACAAAAGAGTCACGGATCACAGCTGTGGTAATGGGACTTTTGTAAACAAGTCTTTGAGCCCAGAGATGTACGTTATACATATATAGTGAATAACTTTAATTGTTGTTGTTTAAAGGCAGCCGAAAAAGAGTGACCTACTTTTCCATGGTGGAGGTGACCACACAGTGTGACATTGCGAATCAGCTCCGGACTATCCATCAGATCTGCGAGAAACCTGGTGAAAGCGACAAAGCATGATGAAGCAAATTAGTACATTTTACAAAAAGCATGTGCGGCTCAAGTGACTAACATAAGAAAAGGAATGATTACTCACTCCATGTCATAAACTGTGGCAGGTAACTCCTGTTCCATCAGGGTGAAACATCTGTGACGGACAGGCTTGATGATGGGCTCTGATAAAAACAATGATAAAATAAAATCGCAATTGTTGTCCAGTGATCTAATTTCAGATTTGTATCGACTCATTTTTCAGGGTCTTTCTGACAACAAACAAGACTTAAAGTACAATCACACCAAACGTGATGTGGAGACACTTCACTACTACTGCTATTCACACCTGAGTGGTTTTGGGTATCCAACAATAAGGACTTAATGATCTCTCTCAGGTTGCATTACTAAAGTCAGTCAAACTGCTTGGAGGTAGGACAAAATCCTCCACACCACTGAAAAATCAGTCAACCACATTGTTCTAAATGCTCATATAGATGCCCTGATGTGTTTGTGGAAATAGATTAAATGTATATTATTTACCAGTAAGAGGTTGGGTATCTTCTTCTTGAACAATAGTTTCGACTTCTGGGCCATAAACTTCTTCTGCTGTTGGATAGTACTTCTTGTCCTCATGCAGGACCACTTCCATGCCCGGCACATCTTCATCAGCATCTGCCGGCTCCTCGTCTTCATCTTCATCTGCCTGGAGTCGTGGATTCGGCAAATAAGCCATGATTATGGGTATATAAAAATGTATATTGTTGACAGATTCACAATCATTCCAGGGTGACAAATAGAATAATGAAAATGAAAGATTCACAATTGTACGCAACGTGACAAATGAAGACCAACACACCAACATTGTGTGTCTGAACAGTTTGCAATAGAGTGTCAATTACAAGTAGGCAGAATACCTCATCAACATCCCTATCTTCAGCCTCCAGGTCATCCTCATCGTCATCGGAGTCCAGCTCTGGTCCAATGTAGTTTCCAAACTCGTCATAAAGATCAGCCTCCATCTTACAGAGAGCTGCAGAACAAAAAACAAACAATTGTTATATGTGCAGTTGAATTAAATGCAAATTCATGAGAGGAAAAAATAACAACGAAACAGTACATGCGACGGACAAGAATTACTCGGTAGTACTTTAATAATACAGTACTATAGCGCAAGTGCTAACAGTTCACTTCTCATGAGGCTAATGCTAAATGCTAATGGACGGAAGGGCAGCCGCATATGCTCTTGTTTAGCACTTTGAAAACGTGATTCGAATCGATAGCGTTGTCTATAGTTTTATAGAATTGTGTACAGCTCGCACGTACTTTACATCACACTTGCTAATGTGACGATGAGCACGCTAGCTATGAATGGGAAAACGTCGGCGCTACGTTGTTTAGCACTTCAGTTATACCCGAAGCAAAAAGCGCTATAACTTTGCAAACAACGTAAAATAGACATACCTGCACTGTGTCGCAACTAAGATCAAACTTCACCTTAAGAGGAAGACAGTAGAACAATTTCTGCGAGCAAAATATTATTTTTCAAAGAGCGCCATGCGCGTCAGACGCATTTCCGGTCTTCTTCTTCTAATTGTTAAGCGCTGGAAATTGTAACTCTCTGTAGTGCACTGTTGCCATCTACAGTCTGCAATAGGTAGTGCATATATGTTTGAACGTGTTGAAGAGTTGTATCAATGTTTATGGCTCGTATTTTGCATTCGTTTTGCATGAAGAAGTTGGAGTTGATGCTGTCTGAAACCACCGCTCTCATTTTTGGTTGCAAACAGCCGATGTTTAGCATGAAGTAAGTTAAGTTAATGCTTTTTATTATTTATCACGCTCAGTTTTATTTTAATTTCAGACACATATGCTGTTGCGCTTGCTTTGTTTGGCCACAGAGCGGCAGAAAGAAATACATTTTTACTCGTCGTGGACTTCCTCTATTTAGATGCTGAGTGTCAGAGCAGAGGGTTTCACAAATCTCACAACAAATTTTCGATTAAGTTAAAAATAACCTTCTCTTGTGTTTAATAGAAGAAATATTGTCGCAAAAAGTGTAAAAAAAAATACACTTCTATTTATAATCTATTTACTTTATTATATTTATTTATTTTAGTTCATGTTCTGGATGTAAAAACAACAGAAACGGCGTCTTGAAAAGTTGATGCTCTCTGGGAAAATCTAAAGTAAACAGATCTATGTTCATTTGAATCCCTCACCAAAACTACTCTTAATCTGAATCGGTTGTTCTGTGTGATGTTGTATCATGTGTTAAACCACCTCATCTGTAAAACATCTTTGTGTTTCCAAATTGAATCCACACAACATTCAAATATCCCACAAACAAACAGGAGTCATTTGCCTGACTCTAACACACACACACACCATCCATTCAATGAAAAACAACGTTTCAGTCTATGGCTTTATTCCTGCTGATGTTTTGAGTAGGTCTGACCTACAAGGCAGAGTCAACAAACGACTTGAAACAAAAGCAACATGACAAAGGTGAAAAATTATATCACTCAAAAGTAATCTTGACAAGAGTTATAATATATTTTAAAACATTTTAAAGCTTGTACAAAAGAAAAACTCAATGATATAACAAAGACTCTGGCAACACTGTCAAGTTTAAATATATTGCTTCTCGGTTAAAAATAAGACAAACATACAACACAAATGATTGCTGTCAATGTGAAAAACAACAACAAATGGATTCCTGGTTGAGTAGTAGCTCCTCCGTTCACCTTAACCTGATGCAGCACCTGTGTTCAGCCCCCCTCACGTGAGGATATATACCTGATAGATATTTCAAAGTCTGTGTTAAAAGGGAACACGTTATTCAGTCACCAGCTTTCGAAGGCGCTGCACCACATCCTCTCCGCTGACCCAAGGCACCGTGACGGCCTTGAACTCCCCGGGCATGGCCTCATGGGTCTCAGTGATCAGACGGTGCATAGGGAAGTCTCGCCGTGGGAAGGCCACATCTCTGGGCCCCAGAGAGAGCGCAGGACAGAAGTCATTGGCCCCGTCTCCGACATAGAAGACCCTCTGAAATGGACGCCCGCGCTCCTGGATCCTGCGAGCCACGTAGTCCCTAACAACCACCTGCTTGCACATGTTGACGGGGCAGCGTGGGCAGTCGTGGGAGTGGAAGGGTCGCAGCATCAGGCGGCCATCTTTGTTAAAGGTCGCCGGGTTGGTGAAGATCCGGTGGAAGAGCGCGCGAGCCCCAGCGCGGCGCAGCCAGGATTCAATGAAGAACATGTTGGAGTCAGACACCAGGACCACCTCGAAGTCCGGCGGGGGGCGAGTGCGGAGGAACTGGAAGAGCATGAGCATGCCCGGAGTGGCTGGGATCTTCTCCATGATGCTGCGGATGTGGCTCTCAGTGACGCCCTGCTCAGCGAGATAGCCCAGAACCCTCTGCATGTACTCATTGTAGCGACCTGGCTGGTAGGTGTCCTTCAGCCAGTCGGGCAGGTGCTGACCAGGTGCGGCCTGAACCACCAGGTCGTCGCTGGTCTCATCCACGATGGTCTCATCAAAGTCAAAGAAGATGAGAAAGCGCTTGTCAGACGGGAGGTGAGCTGAGTGGGAGGCCATGATCTCGGCGCGTCTGGACCGCAGATGTTCCTCCTCGCCTGGAGGATGAGGTGGAACATAACAGCAGTTGAAGATTGAATCCCCCATCATTGACTATGCCACAGCTTCTTCTACTCTTGCCAAGTGCTGGTTCTCAGCATCCCACTCAAGGCAGGCCACATGTGGAGGCTACCAAGGAAAACAGTCACCAGAAATAGAAGATGAGAGGGTGAAGATGTGGAACCCAGATGACATACAATTAAACATTAAAGTGAAAAAAAGGCTGAGGAGAGCCAGAACCTTCAAACCCAAAATGACACACCTCTCCGGAGCTGTTGTGGTGTGTGCGACACGCCGTCTTGTCTGGTAGAGCAGACGTTTTTAAGACAAAAGCTCCTCCTCATCTCAATATTTCTAACTCTATTTACACCCTATGACACCCTGCTTCTTCAACGTACAAAACCCATTGTCAGCATCAGATTTTATGATACAGCTGTGCCATAGATTTTGTGATAACATTGAAATCATCCACTTTATTACAGAATTATTTCAGCATAACAATTACACGGTAATTACAAGACTATCGCAGACACCAGATGAAGACTGAACATTCCACTACACGACGACGATGAAGAAGAAGCTTTCCTTCAGTCGACATATCCAGATTTCAAGCGTATTTAAATATTCAGGTGAATTGTTTTGTCTGTGTTATTGTGTTAAAAACAGCTGCTCTGGCAGAAAGACAAGACAGAAGATGCTCAAGTTTTCATTGTGAGTGACCAGGATGAATGATCATCGAGACAGAAGTGAAGGGGAGCGCCACCAGGGTAGAAGGAGAGGAAGATGACTGTTGAAGTTCATGGATGAGATAAAGGATTGGTGTGAAAAGACAAGGTTAAAATGGAAGCAGGACATCAAAAGGTTTGTGTTTAAAAAAGATTGAACAAACCAAATCTTGATTTAGTAAGAAAATAGTGATTTAGTAAGAAAATACTATTAACATGTGAAATCTTAACTAGATTCTAGAAGAAAAGTTTTTTTGTTTGGGTTTTATTGTTGTGTAAATGTTAATCCGACACTCACCTTTCGCAAGCAATTCAGTTCCCCAAGTCACACCTCGAGCATTCCAGCAGTCTGACAAAAAAAAACAACAAAGAAACGCATTGTGGAAAACGGGAAAGTAAATAGCAAATATTTCACAACCCGAGGTGAAGACGTACAGTAATAATAAATATAAATATATAATGGTAAATCTACGGTAGTGTAGTGCTCACTAAATTCACGTTTATGTGGCAGCTATTATTATTATTATATAAATAAAAAATACGCGGTACAACACATTTTAGGAGGAGAGGTGAACGCATATATATCACCTCTGCGCAAATATTTACAGCCAACTCGCCGCAAGTGAGTTCAAGTTGAAGACAAACAGAGACGCTGTTGTCAGCCAACACCAACAGACGCACGACTAACCCGCGCTGAATGGCGCTTCAGACAAAATTTTTTTTTACTATAGCATGAAATCAGAAAGAGGGAGTTTACCATTGAAGGTTCCGTCGTCCGGGGAGTTGGGTTCGGTCAGCCGCTGGAGCTGCGGTGGTGGGGCGCTTATATTTGACTCACCGAGGACGAGAGCGCGCACAGTCCGCCCATCGAGGTGGGGGGCGGGGGGTGGGGGGGCGTGGGAGGCTACAGTCAATATCTGTAGCGCATACAGAACTGTACACAGGAGAGCGTTTACCGTCCACTGAAGCTCTCTCTCTCTCTCTCTATATATATATCATGGGCTCGATTTTTCTCAAGATCAATGGTTAATGTGCCAAAATTCGGTCAAATTGAGAATCAGATTGTGTTCATTGCAAATAGTCTGTTGAGTAAAGTGGATAAGTTTATATCCTTTGTCCTTCTTTTTGTCTTTCTGAATTATATTTTTCCATGTGGTTTTTTTTATTTTTGTCCATTAAAAAAATAAATATATATATATATATATATATAAAAGATTTGTCCTTCATTTATATTATTTATATTCAAGCATAAGTTATTACAAGTTCCCCTATTTTGAAATATTTAAGACAAATGTAATCTTCATCTACGTTTATTTTTCTTCTGCCTTTTGCCTTGACCGTCCCAAAACGTACTCACAGGAAAGAACGTGGCCCTCACACCCACAATATCATAATAAGTGCTGAGCCTGAGTCTGTTTTTGTCATGAATATGAATGTATGTATGAATGTGATGTATAAAGCGCCAGTTTCTGGAGGCTGAAAAATGACTAAAAACTCTGTCACACTTTTTCCTCTTACTATTTAGCGATCATACTTTACTGTTACAGTTCATATTTGGAACTCAGACTGAGCTGTGTAGTTTACGTCATCTCCAAACTCAGCCTGTATGTAACCTGTGTTGATACTGAAGCAGGAGAGTAGCCACGAATGTAGGTCACCGTGTTTGTTGAGCATGTGCCAGACCCAAAACGTGAGCCGCGGCATCACGTTTGACAGCAGTGATGTATCGACTGAAACCGCGAAACAATATGGCATCTGGGTTTATTAAGCACAGTAAAATATGATTGCACGGGGGGGAGTTTATTACCCATCTCTACAGCAGACATCTGCAGAGACAAACTAAACACAGCGGTTAATGAGTCGTGCGGCGAGTCTGAGTGTAAGCGCTGTTATCAGCTCGCTGACATGCGTGGCCTCCTCCCTCCTCCGCTGCAGGTCTAATGACTAACAGCTGGCTGGTGGCTGAATATATTTGAAACCCGACTGGGAACAGAGATGTACGGACAGTGTGTTATTATCTCCCCTGCTTTTAAAAAAGAGCCTGGCTACCTGACCACCCACTCGCCATCCGTGAGTCACTTACACTTTTCCCCACACATCAGCCGGCTCTGCTGCTTATTATGCATCTCTGGCTCAAAACGTTAGGGACAGAATACACTTTTCAAGCTGTTCATTGGCGTAAAGTGGCTTAAAAGGACGCTCTCTCTGCCGAGCATGCAAAGTCTAACATTTTAGACAAATGAACGACACAAACTAAAGGCAGGGCAACATTTATATTCATTTAACAGTCTTGGTATGAAAAATATTGAATCCCATATGAGCGTCCCGCTTAAAGTTTTGGAGGCATATTTTAGCACGAGGTTCGCTTTAAAAGTAGGACTGTCAATCGATTAAAACTTAATCTTAAATTGCACTAAAAATGAGTTAAAGTCTTATGTTCAATGTTAGATAATGATATAAATGTGTTGCTATACATTTGTATACATACAATACATTTTGAACATGATTTACGGCTCTTGAGGGCCGTATGAAATGACTCGGTGGCCCTATTTGGCCCCAGGGCCTTGAGTTTGGCGAAATTTGAAAAGGCACTTTTGAACTCCAAATACAAACAAAAAAGTGGAGGAACTCTGGACTAAAAGCCGCTACTTTTTTTCTTGCGGTTTGAACGCTGCGTGGTTAATATATGGATTTTTACAGGCTAAAAAAAAGAACCGGAGTCGAGAACAAGCAGCTGAGACCAGCTGTGGTGTCAGAACTTGGGACGCGGCAAGGCAAGTGAAAACAAGCTTTGAAAACGCTTCAATGTCAATAAAAGATGTGAGGAGTTCATCATTCAAGTCCAGAACATTGCTGAGTTTGTTTCATACGTAATTCTACATGCTGGTCCCTGTTTTCAAAAGGAGTTGAGAAGTGAACCTATGTATGAACAAGAGCTATTTTCTTTTAGTGGGTGCAGCTCATATTCTGGTGCATTCTATAGTGCGGAAATTACGGTCACTAAACTTTATTGTCATCTGCTTTTTCCTCATGCTGAGACCGTAACTCATGCTTTTATTTGTCAGGACGAATCTTTTCCCATTGTCTAAACTAGTTATGCTCTATATATAAAGGTGCATGTCCATGTCCACCCACCTGTGTGGACATTTTTAAAGACCAACACATATTTTCAGTCCTGATTTTACTGAATACTATTGCTGCATTTGTCTTTGCATTTGTGCTCCTCTGTATGAAAAGCAAGCAGACTCACAGGACCTCCAGCAGAACCTGGAACAAGGGAGGTGTGTGTGTGTGATGACCCAGATATTAGAGCTGCGTGCAAGTATTTTGGGCTAGTTTAACCACCTTCTTGTGCATTCCAAAAGCTCAGGACTTAAGACAGACAGTGACTGAACCTCAGCACCCAGATGAAGAGCTGACTGAACCCTCCTGAAAGAGAGTTTGGAAGTGGGGGAAAACAAAAAAAAAAGTCACGTGCAGTTTGGTCAAGGTCTCATTCGAGAACCCTCTGACCCGAAGGGGACCGAAAACCACGAGTCATGCTTGTGTGCCAAATGTCGCACAGGAAGTCCATCTGTGACAGACTTGTTTATGATCGTCCTTCTAACCATCACTGTGTTTCTTACAATAAACCTGAAGGGGCAGGATTTGTTTTGATTTAGACTCACCACCAGGAGAACTTAGTAATGCCAATAAAGGGAAGTGCTTTTGGTGATGAATCAGCAGGACAAAAATGAGTCATATCAGACATTTGCGGTGTAAAAATCATGAGCTCAGTCTTCATGTCGGATGATAAGCTCATGCAAGCACAAGTGGAAGCTACTGACTTCAGTGCCAACGACTTTTTACAATTTAATAAGAATTTCAAGTCCATTCAGAGTAGTGGAAACCCTGGCCATTTTGTAGCAAAACATCCCTGAACCAAAGCAAACAGATGCTTTTGTTTGCTTTTGTTCAGGGATTCCTCCATGTTTGTTGTTGTTGTTATCATCCTAGCTGCCACGTGTCTCACTGTGATCAGTGGACCAGGAACTCGAGCACTTACAAAGGTTCTGTGTTGTCTGGAGTGCTGCTAAATAAAATAAAAATTTGTTAAAGACCCACCACTATATATATGGGTCATAGGCATCAAGAGTTGACTCCTGAGTAGTTGCAGCAAGTGGAGATTAGAGCTCCAAAGTGTGCTGTTGTAGTCCGTACTGTACTGAAGCATATGCTACTTTCCTAATGTCCTGACTCTTTCTCCTGACCACTTTTTGCTGTCGAACGCCACAGCAACGCAACATTCCTAAATGAAATGTGCGACAATTTGGAGCGAAGTTCAAATTTATTTTGAGGCCAGAATGTAGTCAGCGCTCCAGCACATTCACACAAATGAAGTGCAAAAACACACCATAATCATCATGGCTACTCGCTTTTAATTCTCAAAGTTAGCACTCATTTCAATGTACATTATCAAAAAAGGCCCACCATCCCCCTCACACTTCTCCTTAATCTCCAGATAACATACAAAAAGAAAGACATTATAAAGCTGCACATTTTGTACCGGATACAATAATAAAATACACAATGCTACATTAAGTGGTTAGAAATACAAACTGGGGGGGTAAAGTATGCGGACTTTTAAACATCTTTAAAGAATATACAATGTTACTTTCTTTTCCATCTAGCCAAGAACGTTTTAGTCGAAAGTGCATTCTAGAAAACAAAGAAAGGAGGAGGAGGATCGTGTGGCGATTTAAGACGAGAGAGGACACATGAGCTCGCTGAAGAGAAGGGAGACAGTTTTGTTGGGGAAACATGGGAAATACAATTTATGTCCAAGTTTTTATGGTCCCTTCCAGTTGCCCCAGGGGTTCTCCTCCTTTCCTTGCCAAACAAGCCCATCCACTTAAGAGTAGGACAACGACCACACTGCCATGCTTTACTTCACTAAGTGTGGATCACATGACACAAACTGGAATGCTGCTCAGCTCCTCACTTTAGAGTAGCCACTGGTAACTTTAAATACAGAACCAACTAGTGTTTATAAAAGGCTTCTAACAGTTTGATTTCTTATGTCGTTCCCATTATTTGTTTTTCTGGTAGTATAATATACTATTTTTTTATCCTTTTTTTCGATGCATAGTATATTTTTTTATATTATTGCCTTTGTGTTTGGCAGTACTAGCTTAAAAACATTTTACTCATGAACTTTCCAAATCCTTTAGCTGGACATTTATTTAAATCACTAAATAAAAGACAAAACAAAGAAGTAGTGCAGAAATCTATCTTTGGTCAAAACAACATTACATTGCCACCATTTTATGACATTTCCTAAACTAAAATCATTCCTGATTTTCATTACCATTAAAAAAAAAAAAAGACCAAATTATTGTCTTAGACAATAGTTAGAAACCGTTCATCGAATGTACTTTTCCTGTAAAAAATAAATGCACCATTTTGTGAGTGTTGATGTGCGTAATTCACCATTTATTTCCTTGACCCTTAGATGACTCTTATGGTCATATTAATCTCTACAAAAAAGACCCTCATAAAACTGAATGACACCCCTTAAAATGCAACCTTGTGAAAGGGAAAGTAAATGAAAGTTAAAACATGGCAGTGTTGTCGCTCCCTGACTCACTCCCACCGCCTCACAGTCCACCGTGGCGCCCTCGTTCCCCTGCGCTCACCCACGCATCCGTAAAGTGCAGATAATACACACAAAAGAAAAAGGCCATTTAGAAATAAAAGTCCGGCTAAACAAGAGAGGACGAGAGAAGTTAAGACACAGAAATGGCAGGCTCACGCCGTCCTCGGGTCGATGTGGCGGTTGGTTCAACGGCTACAGTCCATCTCAGGTCAACACCAGGCTTGTGTGAAGCCGCTTTTGGTACAAGAGCACTCAGATAGGAGGGGACTCTCACACTCGCACCTCAAGTTAACAGTCGCTCTGGGTTTAGGAGCTCAAAAAACACCTTTGCTTCATCTCATTAAATAACATTCGTACTATCGGCAATTGGTCCATGTATAGTTCATTCATTTCATTTAGCATTTCATAATTTCTCTCGGAGAAAAAAAAAAATGAAAAAGAAAATGTAAAAAATCTGGAGGGAATTATCATTTTAAAGTGGCGGTTAAGTCATGGTCAGTCACCAGATTTAGGTTAAAATATTTATTTCCTTGACTAGAAAGTACACACTATTGTGTGCCTTAAACAAAACATTATTACCACATTTTTATTCAGTAAAGTCAGTGTTGTTACGGAACGGTGATCACGAAGTGTTGAATAACAAAAGAAGGTTTTGGGGGTTCAGATGGAGACAAAAGGATAGTGGCCAAACAGATGAGGATTCGAAGGTAAAGAACAATAGAGATTGAACCCCCACATCCATTCATCACTAGAAATGAATTCAGAAGTTAAAGACATTGAAGAATTAACAGAAATAAATGTCTAATGTCTGAGACATTCAGCCAGAAAAGGTTGAAAGAGGCCAGATAGGGAGTCAACATATTAGCTACTTGGGGTCAAAGGACGCCAATTGTGTATCATTGGCTAGAGAAATCTGCTTTTCCAACTTCATGTCTGGAGGTTTTAGTCAGCCTTATGGGAACACGAAAGAGCCTGAAAGGATCACCATTTTTTATTAAATATATTTTCCAAGACTGTTGTTTTAAGTATTTTCACTTCACTGATCTTCTCCCTTATAAATTCCCATTTCTCATCTTAAATAAAGTACTGGTTTGTTTAGAAATTACAAATAATCTCCACAAATAATCTCCATTGTAGTACATAACATTGGTATATTTTCATTTTTCAGTGTTTAAAATGTATGATTAGGTAACGTTCTTTACTTATTTATCTTTTTATGCACCATATGAGCATTGATATTTGGAGCTTTGACAGTCATTCATAAGCTTTTTTAAAACTGAATTAACCGCCACCTTGAGAAGAGTTGATCGAAATTATGCTAGTTTTGAAAAAGGTTTGGGAACAAAAAATAAATAAATAAAATAAAAGACGAACAAGAAATTCTTACTTCTCCAATGGTGACATATTTCAAAGAATATTTTCAACAAAACTTTCTTACTTTCTGATGCTGAATTAAATATAAAATGAACGAATAATACATGAACATAGGTTATATTGATCAGTTCCTCAGTCCTCACATTGCTGAGCATACAAGGATTACACAAGGTCACCGGCACCGCTAGTTCTGTAAAAATAAAACTGCAACATTCAACAGCAACTGGAGAATCAACCAAGGCTGAGAGGACATTTTGTTTTCTGTGAGGATGAAAAATTGCACCAGGTCTGTGTATGTGAGTGTGACGTGACCTTTGATGTGGGAACCCGTTTCATTCGGACAGCAGCGAAGGGTTAAATCCTGACTCGGGTCGTGTTGTCTGACCCTTCACAGTGGCAGTATTCGATGGAACTTCCTTATCTGAAAGGTTGAAGAACAGTGAGGAAAGCTGAGGTTGCACTGATCACGGTCAATGAGAGACCGCATGCTCTGTGTGTGTGTGCGCGCGTGTGTGTGTGTGTGTGTGTCCAGCATGTCCTGCATAACTTGATCATCAAGTCCGAAGACAGGCGTGACACCTTTGGACATTTATCAGACAAACAAAAAGAAAGAGAGAATCTATGGATTGGAATGGAGAGCACCGTTAACCCATGGGCTGAATCTGGTCAGGATTCAAACCAGCGACAGGACTTTACTCCGAGTCCCTAAACTCCACTGATCTTCACTAATGGCACTGCGTCTGACAGGAAGCTTCTGCTTCAAAGAGAAAAGTTGCTTCTGTCCCAAACATTCATGTGAAACATCTCCATCGTAGGAAAGGTGGAGTATTGCTATTTGGGGGAGGGGTGGGGATCAGAAGGAGCACTGCACGTTATAAAGTAACCACTGTGCAAATGGATCATCTTGAGAATCCTTTCCATAAAACTTTGCACCCTCTTATATACAGAGAAAACTTGTGTATCAACGCTGACTAAAAGCCAAGAAGAAAGGGTATACCTTTAAAACTCCTGTCTTCTTTGTAGATATATAATGCACCCATTTAGGGGTCGATCAGTTCAGTGGTGTTGAGGGGCTCCAGGAAGCTTATCAGGTGGGGCCAGATGATGCATGTAGCCGTTGTCTTCATGGCCGCAGTGGTTCAGGGGCTCGCTCTTAAATAGAGCAGGCGGCGGGGGCAAATGGGAAACTGGGGGCACCACGATATGGTGATGAGGATGAGGGGTGGTGTGTTGCGGTGTGGTCGTAAGGTGCTGCTGCTGTGGAGGGTGCGGGGAGGATGTGGAGTGAAGCGGCATGTGTGGGAATGTGTGTCCCACAAGGCCTCGCGGAGGGAGGGCGGCTCCTGGAGGTCCAAGAGGGGCGGCTGCGGTGGCGGGCGTGGCAGCTGAGGTTCCGGGACCTGACGGGGGCGGGGAGGAGAAAGTGTTGGCAAAGATGCGCACAGGCACGTTGGAGCTGCTAGTCTGCAGAACAATGGGGCTGTTGACCGGGAAACACTTCTCCTTGTGAGCCTTCAGCATGTTGGAGAAGCGGAAGCGCTGGCCGCACACCTCGCAGGGGTACGGCTTCTCCCCCGTGTGGGTGCGGCGGTGCCGCTTCATATTGGGCCGACTGGTGAAGCTCTTCCCGCAGATCTCGCAGATGAAAGGCTTCTCTCCTGCAGGCAGAGGAAAACGCTCAAATGGTGAGGTCCACCTTCACTTGGTTTCCAGTGAAGCTGCACAACAGTTGGTCAACAAGTGCCCTATAAGGGCTTTGACGCAGAGCCTTCTTTTCTGTGAATCCGCACGTTACGACAGGTTATCGTCTTACAGTAGGACAGTAAGACAATGCTTGATGTGGCTTGACGTGGAGAAGGACGCATCAGTGTCTGTCTCTATTTTGGGTCGGAAGCCACGTGCGTCTCTCCAATGCTGGCATCGTGATTGCCCTCATGCTGCAACTTTCAAAAATCCAGAGAGGGAACCTTTGGTGCCGCCTCTGTGTAAACAGTACTGCATAGCACTGCCATGACAGTGCTACCTGGGGGGCAGTCCAAGAGGGCAGTTAAGGTGGACCATTAAGGATGTGTGGTGCCCACTACGCATGAAAACAAATGCTCAGCACAGAAGTGGTTACGATAAAAAAATAAAAATTACGACGGAAAATGTTTAAAAAACACTAAGGTGATGATCACCACCTTCAGCCCAAGGATCGGTGTCAACACTGTCTAGACGCAGTTTCAGGAAGCGTAAATATTCACAGGTACAGTCGTTTCGAACACATCACCTCAGAGCAGACCTGGCTAATCCTGTGCTCAAAGGATCTACCACAGGCTTTGAAGGCCAGAGAGTTCTTGAACTGAGCCAGGATACGGACTGGACCTGTCCTAGACCAACAACTTACCATTCTGACATTATCTTTATGTTAAAAAAAAACACACTGGATCATATTCACTGATCTATGTTTCCATAACTGTACTTGAAATGACGAAATGAAACTGACTACGCTGGTGACTCTAGTTCACGAGAGGAGAAACATTCCTGCAGGTCTGTATTAGTGAGGAGGAAACACCCTGAAACAGTGTGGGTGACCAAGTGGATTCTCCCAACTGCTCCAGTATAGAGAATTGCAGATTCCAGTGTCACACTTGGGTGTAAGGTTCCTAATTTTGGGTAGTATGTGGCTGGAAAAAATGAGGGGCGAAAAGTCATTTTAGTGACACCAGTGTGTCAGACCATTAACAAGACAGACTCCAGAAGAATTTTTCTCCCCATTAGTTTGAGAGCTCCTTGAGATCCCCTCATATGTCACACATTTAAAGCAATGAAAGAGCAAGCTTGAGGAAACCGAGGGGGCAACCAGCGCACTCGAATGAGGAATGAAATATTTCAGAGAATCAGACGAGCGCCGCTCTTCAAAAGTTAACTTTCCACCTCTAAAGAAAACCCCCTCCTTCGCTCAGTTCTCCCTCAAAAGTGCTAATCATTTGCCATCTTGAAATGGAGGTCTTTGCCGTCAGCCCACCCACTCCTCGGGAAGCTATTACAATTCACACTTGGAGGAGAGCAGTGGAAATGAACAACAGCAGCTCAGTAGGAATGCCACTCACATTAACCTCCCTCCACGGCGCCACCAACTGTGCCGGCTACCACCCACGCAGCCGTCTATTAGCAGGCTGCTGGAGGGCTCTCAGGATGCTCCTCCAAACACATTGAATATCAAAAGGTGATGGCTGACATTCAGCCATCTGCAGCTTTTACATTACACTCCTGGACAATCCGACCACGCTGAAAGGAACAAGGCCGAGTCGAACGTACCTATTACAGGGCAGCTCTGGGTGTGTCCTCGCTAAAAAGGGATTAAATGTTACCAGCGGCAGGCAGAGTACAGAGAAGCGTAATTACACATCACAAATATAACTGAGAGAGGCCAACGGAGAGCAGCGTGTCCACCCACACCAGGCTGCAGGAGGAGAGACTCAGCTGCTAAGTTGGGTTGGAAAACAGCAAAACGGCAGTGAAAGAAGATCACAGGGATGTGATCCAGTCGGTGTCGAGGTTGTCATTATGAGCCGCGGCTTCTGTGAGACACTTTGAAGGTGAATCGCTCTCTCATTAGAAAACCACATGAAGTCTTCAGATGCTACAACGTCCAGCTTGGCTGCATCCCTTTTTATTTTTAGGGAACACTTGACGGCCGTCTGGCGTAGTGTCTGTTCGGAGACTAGGGATCGGTACCTTTAACATTTGAAACGATACCAGGGAATTGGTACTGGTACTCAACGGCAGTAATTTTTGGTACTTTTGCGTGCGTCTATTTGTGTAATAATGAAATCCTTTTAAACTAGCCTATGTATTTCTCAATGCATTGAAGGTTACGCTGCTAGACAGCAATGTCATTACACAATGGTGTGTTCTGGTCCAGCTTGGAAAATGGCCTCTACTCATGGTCTTAAAGATGTGTTCAAGACAGGCTTTTAGCTAGGAGGGCGTCTGGTCGTGGACACCCGATTCTCGACTGTAGCTTGGCGCAAAATGCCGCCACATACCAGTGTAATCTGGCAGCCAAGCTACGGTCGAGAATCCGGCGTCCATTTTTTCACGTTTTGCAGATGCCCAGACGCCCTCCTAGCTAAAAGCATGGTCAAGAACCGAAACATGGTACCACTTGATTTAATGTAAATCGGTACTCTGTAGTACAGACAGAATTTGGTTGGTACCAATAAAAGTCCTGAATTCGGTTCCCATACCCAGTGGGGACAACGATACTTTAAGTTTGGTCTATCATGTTTGGAAGGAAAGTGGATTTCACTAGTATTTGATATTTAGAATAAACAGATTGTGAGGCAAAGGCGGGTTCATTCATCTGAAAGACACCTACTTACGATGCATAAAAGGGTGACATGAGCAAAAATGAAGGTAGAACGATCAGAGATCTGCTGGAATGCAACATGTGTTGTGTGAGTTACACTTTTTAAATAAATTGATTAAGTCAATGGAATAATTCATTTAAATTTAGACACCAGTAGATATCACATATAAACTGTACTGTTCTGAGGACGACGCGCAAGAGTGATATGTACAATGTGTAAAGTATTTCTCTAAATCCTCTGTGGCCAAACAGAGGTAATATTGCGATAAAGTGTCACGTCACGACTGTTGGTATTAATAGCAAAACCGTCTCCATTCTTTTTTCATCCTTGTCCCTTTCGAGCCTCTAACTACAGAGAGCAGCTCCTCTGTGTCTGTAGCAGTACACACTTTTAAAAGCATGACAACAAATGTTTCACTGAAATCCATTTGGGTCTTTGGTGAAGTAATCTTATAAGTGTACATGTAAAAATGCATGTGACTTAAATGCACTTGTATTTTCATGAGTGAAAATGTTTCATTTTACAATATGCAGTTAGACGACTGCAGATTATTCAAGCAGGACTTTATAAAAAATTTTTAAAAAATGCAGACGACACAGAATGTAGACGATAAAGAAGCCATAATGAAACAGGTCCGACGTTGAGATTTCTTTCTGGATTTACCCATGAAAAGCACCCACAAAATGGTCATGTTCATGTCCACCTCCATGACGTGTTATTTCTTATCCGTTTCTTTCGATGTTTCCACTTAGTTTTTATACTTTTTATCATCTGCGATCTATTGGTTTTTTTTTTTTTGAGCTAAGCGCACAGTCACATCCATAAAATACTGATAATGATAACACAAATTATTAGCAAAATAGCTCTGTGTTTCGTTTCTGGCCCAGTTTAGTCAACCCTATTATATAAAATGAATATCTTGCTTTGTACCAGTTCTTTTAGACAAACCTAAGACATTGTTTGAAACAAATATATATTATTCAAAATGAAACTTAATCTATTTTTTCTTTATGTAATAAAGACCTAAGTTGGACATCGACTTCGTGACTAAATAAACACAGTCTCACTGCCAACTAGGTATATGTTTATACAGTGAATTAGTATGTTGTTGACTATAATGTAGCATGTATCTGCTCTGCAAATAAGTTTTAAAAAAACATCACCTGGCAATGTCACAAAAGCACGGCCAGTTGACAAACTGTTATCAGTCCAAGTGGATTTGATAACCGCGGTAAACACTGATAAAAAGCCCTCTGGTTTAAACATGTTTTTCTGAGGCAGAGAGGAAAGCTGAGTTGAGCTTTAGAGCCAAGTGTTTGGACCTACTGAAGCCAACCAAGGCGTTGACGGTTGATGTCTCACCTGTATGCGTTTTCATGTGCTCATCGAAATACTGTTTCATGTTGAAGTCTTTGCCGCACCACTGGCACATGAACTGCTTGTGGCCGATGTGAATGCTCATGTGGGAGCGCAGCTGGTACTTGTACTGGAAGCGCTCGTCGCAGTTCTGCAGCAGAAGCAACACAGAATATTAACAAACCTAATCTGAAAAGATCCGGCAATGACAATCAAGGTTGATAGCTGGCTTTATAAATCAGTGTGTCAACACAGATGATGACTAAACAGCTGCAGAGACACAACAGAGGTTCTTCATGTGTCTTCAGCATAGCAATCGTAAAGGTGCTCCTTGTTAACTTCGAAGGACATTTGAGCGGAAGAGTTGTAAATCATTGACGGACACGTGTGACCTACTGCGCCTTATTACAAACCTTAAATCTATTTGTGCTTGTCAGGAAAAAAGGGAGAACCTATAAACCTCAAATAATGTTGCCTTACTAGTTCAAATATTTCAGTCTTGTATTGTAATTACAGTGTAAGTATAGGCCAACAAAATCTTTGTGAAAACATAGGTTGACATCCACTTAGTTACGCTTTAATATATAGAATGTAAGAAAGAAAGAGAGAAAACCGATCAAATAGTTCAATGTGTGTAAGGAAAAGATAAAACAGACTGCCGACCTGGTATTTTAAGGCACCAGAGACAAAAATCCCTTTCAAAAATGTCATACATTTAGATTCATTTCTTTCCCAAAAATACATGCTCAGTCAGAAACACTGCACCTGCATAATCCTGGAAATGCAAATGTGAAACACTAACTTGGACTTTAAACCCAGCTGTCTTCACTTCACACTCCTTTAACAAGGCAGAAATTACATGTTATAACAGCTTGTGTTTCTGGTGGCAGCAGCTCCACCCAGCAACATATGCTGTGGACTGTATGTTTTGAGTGTATATGAAACCGTACAGGGCGGGGCCAAAGCCGCCCTTTTGTCAACTTACTAATTCAGGTTCAAGTCATGTGGTAACGGTTTCATAGGGAAATGACTGATGGATGCTGGGTGGGCACACTTTTTTGCAAAACAAATGGCACTTCAACATGGTGCATGAATACTTAAATGGGAAATCCCTAATGGACATTGAACGTGCCTTTATGGGTCTAATACACCAGTGAGTCTACAATGTATAACACTGAAACAAAATGTTACATTAATAAATATTTTTTTATTTTTTTTTGCTCACACAAAATGTATTGTTAGGGGAAAACTATTTTTATTTTCTCAAACTAAATAAAAATGGCTGCGATTGCGAGACAGAATGATAAATTTGCTACTAGTCGACAGCAGCCTTCCAGCAAGAGGATGGACTGTATATGAGTCACAGGCTAGTGGCGTACAGCACTACAATTAACGGTTGTGAAAGGAGGTTATGAACAGCCAAAAACAAGCAAACGGTTAACATACGTGTTGATATTCTAATTCTGAGACCATCACAGAGTCAAAACAAAAAACATCAGAAAAATGCATGAAGCCAGACAATGTCACTTGCTTGCCTGGAAATTTTGACTTAAAAATAAATAAAGAAATAATCATAGAAACTGGAAATCAGACAGATGTGGAGAAGAAACACCCCAAAAAAACATGACATTTGTTGCAAAAATGTAGGGATAATATTGACATAAGTATTCATCCACCAACCTATATTCAAGCATTCTTCAAACGAAATATATTTAAAGAGACATAAAGAAGGATACATTTTAATAGGTGACTTAAATAAAAAAAATAATTAAATAAAAGTGGTAACCACCACATTTTTTGTATATACATACATACATATATATATATATATATATATATACATACATACATTCATACATATATATATATATACATACATACATATATATATACATACATACATACATACATATATATATACATACATACATACATACATACATATATATATAAATATACATACATACATACATATATATACATACATACATATATATATATACATACATACATACATATATATATATACATACATACATATATATATATACATACATACATACATATATATATATACATACATACATACATACATATATATATATATACATACATACATACATATACATACATATATATATATACATACATATACATACATACATACATACATACATACATACATACATACATACATACATACATACATACATACATACATACATATATATATATATATATATATATATATAGAGCCACGACTCATGGCTTTATCAGATTGAAAACTTTCAGTCGAAACATGTCAGGTTTGACGTGTTTGGTCGGCCTTCGATAAAAGGATCTTTGGCACCTCCTAGTGGCAAACAGTCTGAAAAGCAGTCTACAGCAGAAACATTGGTCGAAAGTGATGTATAAAAGACATCAAAAAATGATGCATTCAAGTACCACTGTATGATAAAAGAACCACATCACGGCAAGAATCATTTTTGTTTTTTTTGCAAATGCAGTTTCCTACCTCACAGCGGAAGGGTTTCTCTCCAGAGTGTTGCAGTGAGTGCACTTTCAAAGACATGCTACGTTTAAAGGACTTCCCACACGTCTCGCAGGTGAACGGCATGTCCTTCGTGTGAGCTGCGAAAACAGACAACACACAGAGCTCAGACGAACACACACTTTGTTGGACCTCTAATATGGCATCTATTCATGACCTTATTATCAGACGGGGATGACGTACGCTAACACAAAATAATCTTTATTAAATATTTAAGAACGTATGACAACACAACATGGTGCAGAAAAGCCTATTAAACCTATCAACTGAATTATTTCATGATGTTTTGTCCTACTTTATACTCGTGACTGAGTCACTGATGTGTCTAACAATCTTGACAAGAGTGACTTCAGTATGATTGTCTGAATAAAGTGAGACATTTTTTTTTTTACATTTTATTTGGGCTGTTCCATCCAGGCATCTCAACAACATGATCACTTACCAACCATGTGCTTACGGACGTGAGCCATCGTGTAGAACTTCTTCTCACAGATCTCACATGCAAACTTCTTTTCTGCGAAGCCGTGTACAATTTTGATGTGCTCGTGGAGCGACCACAGCTTCTTAAAAGACTTGTTGCAGGCCACACACTGAGAGAGAGAGGGGACAAAAACAGACGCCATAATAATTCAATATTGTTTGGCGTTGCATGCGACAAGGAAACGGTATCCTGTGGCTCCCTCTATTTACATCAGTGATCAACCACAACTTGTGAATTAAGGAGTACATATCACACACTTTGTTAACAACAAGACAACTGAACCATGCATTCTGGGGGGAAAAATAAATATGAACAAAAAGCTTTAAAACAAGAATGGTTTAAATAAAAACTTAAATATGAAAAAAATTCATTCACTCATTAAAAAATACTCATGCAAAGTATTAAAATGATTAGTGAGAAAATAGTGATTATTTTATATTCAATATCAATATGTAAATAGAAAAGCTGGACGTTTGTCACATGAACATGAACATTGAACTTGATTTATCAGAGCACAGCCCAGGTCCTATGCTTGTGTGACCATCACTTCAAAGTGGCCATAATTCATGAATAATTCTTGACAGTGAGCCTCACGAACTTGCCCCAATTTGAGGGCGAATGGTAGGAGACCAAGGCTTTTACCTGAATGTTCCTCTCACAGTCGGTCTGCTGGTGTAAGGCCAGCTCACTCTCCAGCACGAACTTCTTCCCGCACTTGTCACATATCTGCATCCTTCTGTGAGTGACATTCATGTGCTTCTCCAGGTACCAGCGGGTGTTGAACATGCGCGGGCACTTCTCGCACGCCAGCATCTCCTTCTCTTCCGTCTCAGTCTTTCCTTCAGCCTCAGCACCGGTGGACGGTGGCACCGACTTGGCCGATCTCTGCTTTTTCACCGGCGGCTCCGCGCTCTTCCGTCGTCCTCTTGTGGTCACCCCCGGTGTGGCCGTTGCCGCTGTGCGCAGGCTTTTCCTGCAAGGCTGACCGTCAGCTAATGTGCTGATGGACTCTCGCCTGGACCTCTTCAGAGTCCTTTCAGTGTCCAGCTCATCCTCATTGCCCTCTTCCTCCTCCTCCTCCTCTTCTTCTTCGACTCCAGGACTATCCTCCTCTTCTTCATCCTCTTCGTCCTCCTCATCCTCTCCATCATCCTCATCATCATCACTGCCTCCCCTTTCAGAGTCCGTTTTGTTATCACCTTTCAAAACATGAAGTGTCTGATTGTTGAGGTTGACCTCAACGATGATCTGCTCTCGCTTGAATCCTGCGTCTTCACCTTCTTCCTCCTCTTCCTCTTCCTCCTCTGTGTTCTCAGATGAACCGTGGTTGCCAACCTGGGAGCCCTGCATGCCCGAATCCTGCCTCAAAACTCCCTCCCTGAAATACTGCTGCTGCTGCTGCTGCTGCTGGCTCGTGTGCTGAACAGGAAGCTGACTGACGCTCATCTCTCCCATCGACGTCTTGCTGGCCATTTTATTGTCCACTAACACAGAATAGGGTTGACCTCCCACCTCTCTCTTGAAAAGCTTCCCCGTCAGGTCCACATTAGTGTTCGTGGGATGAAAAGAAGACTGGGACACCTGTGGCCGCCGCCCTTCCTCCTGTGACATCCCGTCAAGGCTCGAGAGAGAGGTTTCCTCCTTGAAGGTCTGGCAGGATTTCATCAAGATGGAGACGAGGAACGGAGAATTGGTCCCCAACCCTCCTTGTCAAGGGAGGAAGGAGGGGATGAGACAAGAGAGACTCAGCCCGACTCAAAAAGAGCACCCATGATGTCTGCTTCTCAAACAAATAGTCTTTGAGGTTAAATCTCTCCAGACACCTCTGCACCACACGTTGGGTCTTCAAACTCTGCAGGCAAATGTGGTGCCACAGTTGCAGCAGCCATCAGGGCACGTGTGTCTTGCTGCAGAAGCCATTTCCTGTGCATCACCTTGGAAAAGACAAGAAAAGAGCAGAGATTAGTGACTTCTGATTCTATAGCCCACCACCACGCAACTAAAACCTCTTGTTATTAATACAGAACACCTTCGCCTGCGCGTGTTTCAGCGTCGTGGGTGGGAGTGACAACCACAACCAGCAAACACGCGCGAAAAGATCAAGAAACCACAACTGATACTCCATGAAAGAAACAATTCAAGGTTACACAAGCACAACAAAAACCCGGATATCCAATATTATACTCTCATTTTTCAGCTGGTGTCAGACGTATTTGAGCGAAGTAGTGAAACACAGTCTCAACACAGTCTCATTTGACGGGATTTTTAGTACAGTGAGGGCTGAAATAACCAAGGAAAATCACGACTGAGTGCAATATCACAAAATTCATGAAGAATAAATGTTAATACACCATCCAATTAATGAAAAAGATTTAGATGCATGCTCCCCAAATTAAGTGTTAAATAGCATTTAAGGTTTTGTTGCTGTGGTTCACCAAAAGAAATCTGCCAAAAAGAAATAATAAGCCATGTTTAGTTTATTTTAGTATTCATTAAAACATGTCAGATATTTGTTCAAATGGCCATGTTTGGGGCACAATACATCTGTCATTTATACATCGTTTCTGACTTATATATTAAACCTCAAACATAAGTTATGTGAAATAAAGATCACGGGGTCATGATGAAGTCAAAAGCATGATTTATTTATTAGATTCAAGAGCTATATATATATGTGTGTGTGTGTGTGTGTGTGTGTGTGTAGGGTAGTGAATGTTAAGAATGGAATTGATGTTTTCGGCACAATAAAAGTAAACCAAATGCCAAGGTGATTTGAGTCATTCATTTCAGGGCGTAGTTATGTGACAGTTTCCTGACCTCGCACGACCTTACGCCCGCTCTGCACAGATGAGTGCGAGCCATTCATTTCCTGTATCACACTCATTTCATGAATATCACCCTTTTCCTTCCAAGAATAGAAAAAAAAACAGCTTTTGCATGACTTCTCCGGGTCTTTGGGTTTTAACGTTTGGGTGAAAAAACAAAGCAAACATCCCCTTCATTTTGACACACAGTGACTAATGTAGAATTGACTTCAGCAGCAGAAACAATGAACCTGACTCTCTTCCACTTCACTGGCGTGTTGGACACAGAGCTTGTCTTCTGTGGCCAATACACAGGGCAAGAGTGACTCCAGAGGAAACCTCATTTCACTGGCAACAGAGACGCTTTGCATTTTCGATTCAGTTTACAAGCTCAAGCACGGCGAGCACAACGTGAAGGCAATTGTCTCTTCATTCTCAAAGTCAACTGGCAAAAATCCCGGCAACAAACAAACCCACAGAGCCATTGCTTATGTAACTCACACTACTGAGTGAAACCTCTCCACATTGTTGAGTCAGAGTTCTGAAAGCAGCTCTTTGATGTGGATGTGCGGATGTCACATACTTTTCAATATCGTGGGGAATTAGTCTTCTAGCACAACCATCCGTTGAGAGCCAAACCTCTGGGACTGATCAGAATTTTGCCAACCTTCTTTATCCCAGTATTCTGACAGTAATCTTGGATTGTTTGGTGACTTGCAGGTGGGCAGTACCAAGTGTATAAAATCTACAACTACAGGTGCAGTAAAGTCAATGGAATATTACAGCAGACGTCAACTGAGGAAAGAGTCACATATTGTTCTGAAATTAAAAGTAACTCGAGAAGCGAAGGATTTTGTCAAATTTATCAGGCACAAATATTTGAAAGACTATAGTCGAGAATCCATTTTTAAGCATGTTTTTCTTAGAAAGTAAATGTTTAGATAACTGAATATTCTCAAGAATTATATTATATTATAATAAAGGGTTTCAGCCAACAAAAGAAATGGAAAAAATGCATTAAAGTATATAAACAGACAGCAAATTAATTCTTGTCCTTCTGGTAGAAGTTAGCTCAGTCACTGTGAACAGGCTACAAACAGAAAACAGAAGGCTCTAGACAGTTTGGTTGACTACTCGTTGCACAGTGCAATTCACTTCTCACTCTCCAACACTTTTAAATACACAACACTGTACGCAGACTTTGCACTGAATCACACTTTGCACAGAGGCGTCACCATGGCAGTCAGAGGCCGCCGCGCTTCATACTTGACGCCTTGGACAACAAAGAAATGAAATAAAGAGGAAATGTGCGACACATGAGTCGGGAAGTCAAAATCATTTCGACTTGTTTTGAACCTATTCGGTCACCAGCCGACACAGAAGTGTCTGGTATGGATGTGGATGCATGCGAGTGTTGCGGGACATACGTGCACGACAAGATGCTCTTGCTCACTCCCTGAAAAGCTGAACAGACATTAAAGTAGTGCTGCTCATGGGGTTCATAAGAGAAATCCAGAACATGTTTTGTCCTGCTGATACATCCCATGTTCCCTCAGGAAAACACAGGCACTTGCACTTGTTACAGGGACTAAATAGGAATACCTTTGATACAGGTCTGTTTGCTGACTCTGCAATGTCATTATTAAGTCCTTATGTTGACATCAGTGAAGGCAGCCAAGTCACATTTCAAGGTGCGGCTTTCTCAGGGAGCACAAAGCCAGAAATAAGTCGACAAAGCAACCATACACCATTCAGATGGCAAGGAGGACCACTGGCTTGATTTTATTATTCATGTTTTCAAGAAAAACTGTGATAAAAAATGAATAGAAAAGGCCACAAACTGGCTACAAAAAGAGTTAACATCCAGTTTGGCATACTGGCTTAAGAGAGCGACACTCAATGCCCCAGTGCGCGACTGCATCAAACTCAACCGCTAACATGAAACATTCAGAACAAGTCCACTCCTTGCTATGCAACAGGCCTTCACAAATCTAAGCACCGACCCCAGGTCGAGTCTTTAATAAGCTTTGCCTTTTTAGCTGCTGGGAGACTGTGTGAGGGTTCACATTCCTTACCCTGTCCAAACTCATAATACCTTAACCAGCTCACAGTTTGGTGCCCCACACCTCTGGAAGTATATTGGCGTTTGAGCCAGACAAAAAAAAAAAAAATAGGTCACACACAGTACCTAATAACTGTCGTCTGGTAGAAGTCATATGAGGCAGTTCATAGCACCCTCCTGCTGATATTCAATTAAAGAAGAGCAAGTGTGGGAAAGCAGCTCCTAAAAAAGACAGATGGCATTTTGTAAGTTGGTAATCAATGCTACGATATAATACTTGAAGGATGTGACTCTTCTAGATGAGAGAAACTGAAATATTTAAAATGTTTCCAGAGTGAGACTGAGTTTTCTATCAAATTTGAAGCAAGGATGGACTTAAAATTATACCACATAGATGTCATTGTTACCTCAACATACCTGACATGATAATAAAGAATAATGAATGGGCCCAAAACACTGACATCTACAAATGAAAATACACACCATAACAACATGATGTTCTAACAGTGTGGGGGAACTGTACAGAGCAGACAACTGCAACCACTGCTCACCATTTTCTGCAGGTTATCACATTTGAAAATCACATATCATAGTTTTCGGACTGCAAGCGGCTCCGTAATACAAGTCGCAGCAGTCAAAAATAAAATCAATCATGAAGAAAAAAAACATATAAGTCACACTGGACTATAAGTTGACATTTATTTGACAAAATCTGTTAACACCACTAAGGTCATATCTATTCCTCTGTCCTGAATTGAACTGTGACATAGAACAGACCTAGTCAAGAAGCAAGCTGACTGAGAAACCAGGAAGCAGAAGGGAGCCTTGACATTTATTGCACTAAGACAGTGAAAATACTAGCCTTTAAATCATGGGCAGTATAGTGAATATCAGCCGCTCTCACCCAGCCCGTCTCTTCGGGTGCGCACAGGAACTTTAGTTCCCTGAGCGGTTAGTGCTACTGTCATAATAGTGTCCAGTTCCACGATTTGTGTTGTGTTTACCTGCTGTTGTGAGGTGGGATCACGTGACATTCTTTGTTTGGAAAACACCTTCTCAATCGATGGTGCATCAGAATCAACAATATCGGAGGGCATCATTGAAAGGGATTTTCTTCTCTGTCGTCATCTTAACACTTAACAAGACGGGAAATAATAGATTTGTATCACCTGATAACAAGTCGCAGGTCCAGCAATACTTTAATAAGAAAAAAAAATGGCCGGAACATACGGTATGTAATACTTGAGTGCATTTTGGAAACCTAAAAATGGAACAAAAACATGAATAGAATGCAAATCTGAGGCAACACAAATGAGTAGCAGCATTTTCTACAGCATTCAAGATATCATTTCCATACATAAATAAAAATAAATAAATAAATAAGAAGCAAACAATGGTTAATATCAGTGAATACAGATGACTAAAGGGCTTTATAAGGTTGAACCTTTAAAGGTAATGTAGAGCCTCTTCCAACAACACAGTCAAATCAAGTCATTTAAAAAGTGCTTCATGTTAGAATGCGTCTGACACACGGCAAACTTCATACACGTGCTGGCGGCATAATGTAGTGAATAAAGGGTTAAAAAGGAGCCACACAGCACCAACACAGTGCAGGCCCAGCCAACTTATGCTACATAGCCTGTTAGCATTGCTCAATAGGTACTAACCTGCAAGCGCATGACCGGCCAAAGAGGCAGCTCCGCGAGCATTCGTGGAATATTAGTTTGTCAGCGATTCGTTGGAAAAGCAGGCGTATGACTCAACAGAGCGCGCGCGTTGTCTTGAAGTGCGGGTTAGCGACACCAAAGTAGAGATTTTGACGCGTCCACAGTGGCGCTAGTTAGCTCCTGGCTAACATCAACGTCAGATCATCCGCTTCGAATTTAGACCAGCCAAATGAACAATCGTGGGGGAAAAAGTGTGACAACGAGGCACGGAGGAGAGGCGAGACTCGGGCGAGTGATTGACACGACTCCATGGTAAACAGTTGATCCCATCGTGATGGGTGAAAAGGCAAATAGTTCCCAAACAATCCCACTCAACTCGACACAGTCCCAAAGTCAGCGCGACCAACCCCGCTGTCAGCGGAGAGTGTGGCTCTCTCGCCCGGGGACGGCAGTGCGGCTGCACAAAATGGAGTTATTTGTTTTGCTTATGTTGCTCGATCCAGCTGCTTACCTCCGTCTGGGGGCGACCTCCTCCTCACAATTAGAGTTGCACAGATTCGGGCTTCAAACACACTGCCACTGCCTACATTGGTGCGGAGGAGGCGACGGTCCAGCGGGGGGGAAACGGGAGCAGTGTGGTCTGTAGTGGGGTGAGAGTGGGCTGCAGAGATGGCGGGGCACCGGCCGCGCTACGTGGCCCGGCTCGTACTCAGCTGGCCCGCGCTCATCCCCGGCAGGAAGGCCGCTGTCTGGACTGGAGAGGCGCGCCGCGGCGGTGTGTCTGGAAACCTGCCTCCCTCCGACCAGCAGCGGCGCGCACACGCACTGAGTTTGATCGGGCTCTGATCGAAACAATGAGAGTAAGACACGAATTCACCTCGTTTCACCCTCAGCATAGAGTCACAATATTAATTATGATGGTAAAATAATAACAATAATAATAATAAATACTATTATCAATACTATAATAATAATAATAATAATAATAATAATTATTATTATAGTAGTCGTAGTGATAGTAATAATAATAGTAATAAGTCACAAAAGTCCAGGTTTTCATTTTTTAATTTTGCTGTCTGTATTGTTTCTAAGTAATTGGGGTGAATTATTTCATATCTGTCACTACTTTTTCATTTGGAGATGTGGTGTATTACTTTCTGGTTTGCAGAGTTGGGGAATAATTTCTATAAATCCACATATATTTGAATGTAAATGAATTATTTGGAGCCTAAATTTGCTGCTAATGTGCACTCATCTTAAATGTACCTTTTATATTCCATCCAACAAAACCCTTTTATGATTTCTATACGTTTCTCAAACTATTCATTGTATTTTTTTAAAGAACGGAAATTGCGGTATTTCCTCTTAAATCGGAAATATCTGATCATTTTTTTTGCGTTCATTTAATCAATGCACCAATGCATTTTTTTGTCAGAAAAAAAATACTGGTTCATATATTCGGCCAATATAAATATCCTTGACAGGTCATGACATTTAACTACATGATTTAAAAGTCTTATTGTATAATAGTCAAATCATTTTGGTCATCACAACAGATTTTTTGTTTATCAAAAATACCCCAAAAATAATGGTGCCATTAACTGGCGACCTCCAGTATTTTATGCAAATTCCAGGAGAGACACATCCACGTCACAGCTGTCGTGGACACAGTTCAGAACCAGTTTCCGGTCCTTTATCCTGTCCTGCATGGCTCTCATTCCTGCTGTCTCCATTGGTTGCTTTCTTCCCACTCTGCTGGTGATCCTGACCCGTGACACTCACAATTCAATTTTCCAACAAATAATTTGTCAAAAAAGCCAGACGCTTGAATAGATTTCAGACAGACGGACTGAAGCCGACTCCAGCGCAAACACAACACAGTCAAGAACTCTTTGACCTTGCCATGATGGTTTGATGGTCCTCCTCTTAGTTGCGAAGTGATGCAAATCGTGGCGTCTCAGATCAACACATCTTTATTAGAATGAAAATAATATTGCAAATCAATGGCGATAGTGAGGATTGAACTGATAAATTAATCTCAGAGGCATCAAACCTATTCACTCATTGGAAATTAGAAAGACATATTTATTGTGAGCTTGCAGAACTTCTTGAACAATGACAGGGGCTTCAACATTTTCCTGTAAACTAGGGGGGAATCATGACGTCCTCACTGGGGCAGCTGCAGCAACGTGCCCTGTCCCGAGGGCAGATAGGTGACGTTACGGGAGCGGGAGAGCTGGAAAGCAATTTCTTCAGCTGCTTCTAGCTTGCGCAGCTCTACCAGACCGTCGCCGGCCTCCATGAGCGAGTTGGCAATGAGCAAGGCAGCTTGGGAATCACCCTCGGCTGAAATGATGGCAGCCTGCTTCTGCTGCTCAGCCTGAAAAGGATCAAAGGAAAGGCTCAGCTACAGTTCAAGTCAAAGATAAATGAAGACTCAAATGCATTAATGATCGGACGTGATCAGGGTTTCGCCACTAACTAAAAGACAAACTTGCAAAATACAAATTTTATTTTGACACAAAACTACTCCAGAAAGGCAGTGGCAGCACAATATTCTATATACTCAGAAAACAAATTAAATTGTTTCAATCTTTAAGGTTATTGTCAACACACAATTACATTGCAAAATGATCTACAAAGTGTTTTTTTCTCATCCTGTGTATAGATAACGCTACACACAGTAGCATCATAATGTCATAAAATGAAGACCATTTACTTGACAACAAATTAGCTATATTACAACAAAATTTAAGGTAACACTTTGGCTTAGATAACACATATCCATTAATACATGGATATGTATTAATGGGCACTACTTGGGAAATAAAAACATGAAAGTAGATCAAGACGTGGCATAAGTAGCTTTCAGGGGAAGGCAGTTGGCATTGGGGGAAAATGATCTGGAAAACAGGCAGTTAGTGTCCAAAGAAGTCAGTGAAAAGAGCAGTGGTTTAAAGAAAACATCTTATGTTCAAAATAAATCTTCAGAATCATTTCCACCATGCTGTCCATGTACTTCAACATGCATAAATATGAATGCCTGTAGCGGCGCCTCAATAATCCTCCTACCTTTTCTACAACAAATCGGGCCCTCTCCGCCTCCTGCTGGGCCACCTGCTTCATCTCAACAGCTTCAGTGAATTCTTTGCCAAAGGTCAAGTGCGTCTGAGACAGAGATTACAGGTTGGAAACAGCATTGACAACAGTTACTAAAAGGTTTTGTGTTGAAGAGAGTCTAACCAGTGAAACATCATCCAGGATGAGACCAAAGGTGGAGGCTCTTTCTGTGAGGTCCTCGCTGACCTGCCGGGACACCAGCTCTCTCTGCGTGATCAGCTCGCCAGCATCAAACCTCGCCTGACAGAGAGACAACACACACAGGCCATCAGTTCAGTAATAACACAAGAATATTATTCTACCATGACAAATATCTTTTGCGCTCAGGAGGAGTCCTGTGACAAACATCTTAGTCACAAGACAGGAACACCTACAAGGAGCTCTTGTTTGAGACCAGCAGAAAATAGAGGGACAAAAACATAAGGGTGTCATGTCAGCAGTGCCATTCTTAAACTGATACCAGTGTGAATGGTCATTTTAAAGGTCTTTTAAGAAACATTTCTGATTAATAAACCAAATTTCATTTATTCATACTTATACATACACAATGTTGGCAGGATGAGCCAAAGTAAGAGCACAACATACATTGTTGTTTTTATCACAAGTGCCACAATACATAATGTTTTCTTACACGCCTAAAAAACAACAAGATTAATATGAGATGATCATGTTATGGCTGTTAATTTTATGACTATTATATTTCCAATCCCCAGTCGTGCATCTTGCTTAACTCTCAATTCACTCAAACCCCACGTTCGCTGCTGCTTCATGCAACTTCCAAACCTTAGAGAAAGTATGAGATTAGATGTCCTTCATTATTCCCACAGCAGGGAATGTTGACTTCCACAGCTTTAAAACTACTTATACATAAAACGGCTTCAAAGTGTTGAGGCAAAAGTAACATATTTTACATGTCTCAGCAAAAGCTGTACGACAACAGAAAGCACTGACTAATTTGTCTTGCTGCACTATGAGAAATTCTTACTGTTTATGTTCCCAAAGTAAACTTTCTTACCACGACTGCCTTCAGGACCTCTGTCGTGATGGATGGGAGGACTCTTTCATCATAGTCCTCGCCTATACTGGTGAAGATGCGGGGAAGCTGACTGGTCACAGGGCGGAAGAGGATACGCAACGTAATGTTGACATTCTGCAAATCTGAGCAATGTGAAAGTGACAACACTGCGTTGAGCAAGGCAAGTTCATAATGCACGTCGGGGAAATATTGTTTACCTTTGCTTCCTGTGATGACGGGCACATTGCGTGGACGAGAACGACAGTCAAAGACGATTGGTTTCTGGACCCATGGAATGAGGAAGTGTGTGCCCTCCCCGACAACAGCATCTTGAACACCGCGGAACCTGTCGAATATCACAGCCCTGTGCCCGGCATCCACTGCAACAAAGAGCAAACACAAGGACCTCCTCAGCATTACAAACTACAGGTCTCACTCGCCGTCACTCTCCTTCAACAATGTGTTCACTTATTAAAATTATATTCATAGCATCAACTGTCCTTTCATTTTTCCTCACATAAGTGTGCCAATGAAACATTTGTAAATACATACAGTGTCTGCATTGTCGATAATGTGCTCTCTCAATCATATGGAATCTAGTGCACATCTTCAAAACAGAGGTCAAATCCAGTCACTCACCGTTAAAAAGGGCCGAGTTCACCACTCCCCCACCGATAGCAAGGGCAAGTCCAAGCTTACCGATTGACTCAAACAATTTGGCCATGACTGCTATTTGACTACCTAGAAAAGAAACACAGCAACTTCACTGATATGACTGGTTTTGTGTGTTACACAAAGGCTCCAGGGCCTCGACAGTTCAATGATGAGTGGGCTGTCGAGACATACGGGGACTTGACCTCCTATCCGTTAACAATTCATCAATATGATATACGACAGTTTGGAATAATGCATTTTCAACAATGGCACAACATTGAGCAGACTTGTTGAGTGACATCTGAACAAATTTGCTGGCATCGATCACGTTCAGCTTGGATTAACTAGACGTAGATAGTCATCAGCAATATAGCAGATTCATAAAGGAGCCTAACTAGCGTAGTAAGCCAGCGACGAAACTTTAAAAGAGCGATTATGAAGACCAGTTAGCCTCGAGTCGGCCATGCTATGACAGCAGACCGGTGAGCGTGTCGTCGTTAGCTCATTTCGGTCCATGTCGAATACAAACGCGTTACTGATATCAAACCAAGTGGTCCATAAAAAAAGTGTAGAACTTTACATGGCAGCAATTCAAAGTCATTTTCGAGCAGCATGTCATAACTCACCTCAGTTGTCTGTGACCTCCACCGGACACGACGCACAACACATGAGATCGCAATCTTGTGCGCCTGCGCAGAGGGTAGCGCAACCTTACACCTGATTGGCTCACAGTCGGATTTCTTCTTCTGCAGTACTTAACTGTAGTCACACACGCTTCACACGTATTACTGACACCATCTGGTCATCCGTGTTCACTGTTCTTTTTAACGTTTGGGTTTGAAAAATGTAAAAGCTGGGAGTTAACATGAATATTTTATTCATTACTATTGTGGTCTCTGCATTTCAACATATCGATTTAATTTGTCTGAAATTTTGACATTTTACTCAGATGGAGATGATCATGGACTTCAGGAGAGTAACAGCTCCTCTGTCCCCTCTCATGTTGGCTGGTTTATCCATTCCTATTGTGGACTCCTTCTGCTTCCTGGGAACCACCATCACTGAGGACCTCAAATGGGAGTCAACCATCAGGTCCCTCATCAGGAAGGCCCAGCAGAGAATGTTCTTTCTGAGGCAGCTACGAAAACTACGACTGCCGACGAAGTTGCTGGTGGAGTTCTACACGGCCATCATCCAGTCCATCCTCACCTCCTCTATCACTGTCTGGTACAACAGCGCCACCTCCAGGGACAAGAGCAGACTGCAGCGCATCGTACGTTCTGCTGAGAAGGTGATCGGTTGCAGCCTGCCACCTCTTCATGACCTGTATGCCTCTAGGACCCAGAGACGTGCAGGTCGGATCAGAGCCGACCCTTCTCACCCTGGACATAGACTGTTTGTTCCTCTTCCCTCTGGCAGGAGGCTACGGTCCATCCAGACCAGAACCTCCCGTCACAGGAACAGCTTCTTTCCCTCGGCCGTCAGACTGTTAAATTCATGAACAGCCTTGTTGTAATGCTATTCTATTTATTTTATTTTATTTGTTTTTTGATGCACTTTATTCCAAGGCACTTTCCTAGTCAGTGGGCTCCCCACTGACCATGGCAATAAATCTGATTCTGATTCTGATTCTGATTCTGATTCTGAGATATTCCTAAAAGCAGGGGACATAAAGAAAGCTATTGCCAAATGAAAGTGGCCAATCGATGATCAATTCAAAGCGTTTACTAATAATCGAAATAACATTTTCTAATCGAAATAACATTTTTGGGTGATCGAAGGTCATGTTTATTTTATTTTCACTTTTTAATTGTTTTGGCAGTTATAGTTTTGCTGAATGAATGCTTTAAATTCTGGAGCAAAATGTATTTGACATGACATTACGCAACATGTGTCATCATATCAGTAGACGTAGCACACAAAAAAATTCCGGATTTTTTCTTTTGTTTTATATTACATTGTGACATTTACGAGATCCGATTGTATCGGAGTTTTCTTTTTATATGTAGGTCGTTTAATGGGTGAATAGAAGTGAAGGACAGATAAAAGCAAGCGTTGTGCATTTAAATAGCGCAAACTAAAAGCTTATAGTCTTGACATCACCTTCAATCATTACCCAAAGCCCGTGACCATAGGTGAGGGAGGGAACGTAGATCGATCGGTAGAGATCGAGAGCTTCGTCTTGTGACTCAGCTCCCTCTTCACCACGACGGTCCGATACAGCGACCGCATCACTGCTGCCGCTGTACCAACCCCTCAATCTCACGCTCCCCTTTTCCCTCACTCGAGAACAAGACCTCGAGATACTTCAACTCCACCACTTGGGGCAAGAACTCTCCACCGACCCGGAGAGAGCAAACCACCTTACTCCGGTCGAGAACCATGGCCTCAGACTTGACATCAATTTGGTAAAATACCGGATAGAATGATAACAAACTGAATCATCAAAGCAGGAGTAAAAAAAAACCCTAAAGAGTAAATGAAAATTCGGTCGACTTGTTGCATATCTGACAAGTCTCGACTGTTAAGAAGTCAGTACAGGAACGGATAAGTCAGTACATTGCGTTAGGGCGCCCCCTGGCGTGGAAACAAGGAAGTAGCATCTCGAAGGTTCGTTTCACTTTTCCTCCATGCAGCTAGAAAAGCTTCGTCGTGTGTGACCCAAGACGACAAATAACCGACAAGCGCTTTAAAGGTAAACATAACAGTCCCCACAGTAGTCTACGTCGGAGCCCCAGATGCTACTTTCTCGGGAAACACTTCTGCCACTTCCTTGATTTTTCTCTGTGCGCGTGCCAGTTAGCAACGCCACAACGAACTTCATATAATCCACGGTCTTCTTCGAGGTGTCGGAATTGTGAGTTGTCTGTGCGGGTGACACTTGTAATAGCAGTGAAAAGTCATGTGTAACCATGTATAATGACGTATCGGCATTGTCGAACTCGTCTGGTTTAGCTCGCGCTGAGCCTGCTCGGTGTTCACAATGTGATGATCTGCTGTTAACGTTGTTGCTTACATGGAACGATTTCACTGTTCTTCAAACATTTGTAACACTCGGAAGAGAGGTATAGTGCATGGAAGATACACCAACTGCCACCGTGCTATGCTATATACGGTTGAGAATCAGTCAGTGTACTTCATTTGTTTGACTAAATTATGATCCTGATAAGTTATATATATATATATATATATATATATATATATATATATATATATATATATATATATATATATATATATATATCTCCACATGAACTGCCTTCACCTTCACCTTCTTCTGCCACTTATCCGGGGTCGAGTCGCGGAGGCAGCATTCGGAGCAAGGAAGCCCAAACTTCCCGATCCGCACAAACCTCCTCCAGCTCCTCCCGGGGGATCCCGAGGCGTTCCCAGGCCAGACTGGAGACATCATCTCTCCAGCGAGTCCTGGGTCTTCCCCGGGGTCTCCTCCCGGTAGGACATGCCCGGAACACCTCCCCAGGGAGGCGTCCAGAGAGCATCCGGATCAGATGCCCGAGCCACCTCAGCTGGTTCCTCTGGATGTGGAGGAGCAGCGGCTCCACCCCGAGCTCCTCCCGGATGACCGAACTCCTCACCCTATCTCTAAGGGTGCGCTCAGCCACCCTGCGGAGGAAACTCATCTCAGCCGCTTGTATCCGTGATCTCATCCTTTCGGTCACTACCCAAAGCTCGTGACCATAGGTGAGGGAGGGAACGTAGATCGATCGGTAAATAGAGAGCTTCGTCTTGTGACTCAGCTCCCTCTATCCACATGAACTGATGTTACAGAGAAAGAGGAGTCCGGAGGAACTGGAAAAGCCTGCCGTTAAGTAACAACAGTGGACCAAGGCTTGTTGGGTCACATTTCCCTGGATGACCAGTTGAAACACAGCATTTAAAAATATATATTATTATGTCAACCTCACCTTCTTTAAGATGAAAGTCGTCCATTCCCTATTTTAAACAAAAGTAAGAATAGCATAAGTATAACATTGTGAGCAACATATGAACCATAGAAACAATGCATTTCACTAGTAAAGTGACCCATAACCACTGCACAACTTGAAAATACTTTAATGCCTTGGTGACTCATTATGACGTCATATAAAGACGGATGTTACTATGAATAAATATTGTGGCTGTTTCAGTGGTTTCCTAACAGGCAAAAGGAGCAAGCGTCATACATACCATACACACAAGTGTGAGCTGGAAACTACATGCATCCTGCGTTTGCCGAAACCTCAGAATGGTGTTCAGAGATTTGGAGACAGGAAGACAGGACTCCATGGCAACGACATGAGGATGGAGAAATCCTTCGTCCGTTAGATCATAACTTCGACCTGTGAGATCATTGAGCGAGATGTGTAAATGATTTGCTCTCAAATCACATGCAAGAGTAAATGCAGGCAAAGTGTCTGGACGACGTGTTTAACTATTGTCTCAGAAACCCGTCTGTTAAAAGTCTGAAAAAGTGGCGTCAGCAAGACCATCAGATTTGACTGTTGCTGGATATGACGGTATATGCAACCTCAAACTAGGATAATTCATTTTAACACTTCGCTCCACATGCAAGATGTTGAACACGTAGCATGGGAAGGTGCCACGAATGTCAAAAAAAACCCCAACAAAATCAACAAAAATCCTGGGCAGTACTAGGCAACACAGATATCTGGACGTATGAGGAGGAGGAAATGTTTTTTTATTGACTATAGCAGAGTACCTGACATTTCGTTTTCTGTATCAACTAACGCTTTATAAAATGTTGTTTGTCTGAAATGCAATGTCCCACAACCTCCTGTAGATGGCGTCAGATCCTAAAGTGTGTGTACTCTTGGGTGTGGTCCTGTCTGAACTCTCAACCTTCATTTTCAAGCTTTCTAAATATTTGTATGACGTCACATCTTATATTACATTATATTATATATTAATTGACTCGTATTTCTCCACCCCCTCCCCCGCCAGGACAGATGGAGCCGGACAGGACGGTGAGGGTCAGGGGTCTGCCCACCGACATCGGGGACGACAGGATAAAAGACAAACTCTTTATTCACTTCCTGAGATCGAGGAATGGAGGAGGGGAAATCGACCACGTTAGCCTTGACAAGAAGGAGCCTGGCTCTGCCCTCATCACCTTTGAAGACAGCCTTGGTCAGTACGTCCTGCTGAGGGATAATGTCTGTGCATACTAATGGCTATGGAGTGGGACTCTGATGAATACTTTATGAAGCTCATGAGGGATTTTGGCGACCGGAACAATGAGAGGTGTAAAGCCATGCATCTGCCTCGGGTGCATCTTTGCGGCAGATGTATGGTTTTACACCTTCAGTTTGCATACCGCTTGCCTTTTAGCAAGGGATCTGAACCCACAGCCTCGGAGCAGCGACGGTCTCCCAGTGGTGTTGTTTCTCCAGTACTTGCACTGTGTTTCATTGTTTCAGTATTGAAGAAACATTCTGAAAGTATCATCAGAATATTAAAGTAGGAACGATGAAGGTCAGCAGCTGTGGTTCTCAGCAGAAAACAGAAGAGATTGTCACTCCAAGTTGTAAACTGTTTCTTTATGAAAGGCCATTTTCACTGTAGGCCAGGTAGTGTGTGGTGTAATTCAGCTTCCTGTACAGCTCTAGCAAGGCTGTTCTCAGTGTAGGGTTTAAGTCATGATGTATTTCAGTGAAAGTTTCAGAAAATATTCATAATAAAAGACACAGCAGATTCGGTGGTGTTTGGATGACCTTCTAGATCCGGCAGTCCTGTACCATATCTGAGAAAACTATCATAATATGGAAACATTTTATACAGTTCAACCTAAAAGAAAGCAGGGGCGAGGAGGTTTTCTGGGAACTGGATGTTTAGAATGGACAACAGGGCACGGATAGATAATCTGAAACTGTTCAAGCTCCTGTTTCAGGTTTCCATTTCCCTTAGTGGCAAACAAGGAGTTGCACTGAACCGAAATGGTTTAATTCAAAACCACATGGAAGTTGTTGTTTTGACAAATAATGCGTTTCATTTCATTTCGAATTATTTCTTACTAAATCTGCTTTTGCTTCAACATTATTTCATATTGATCGTGGTCATCTGCGAAGTGGGATGTTGGCATGGAGGCCAGCAAAGGTGCCAGTTGCCAGACTCAGTGCTCCAGTGACCTGTCGCTCTCACACTTTCAGTGGCGCGAAGGATCACCCAGCTTCACTGGCACCACCTGGATGTGGACGGGAGGAAGTTCGAACTCACTGTGAGCGAGCACTGTGGGAGACTGGACCCGGATCAGGTATGAGGTCAAGTCTTTGACATGCTCCATCTTGACCTGGGAGGGATTTCCTGCCATTTAAAATGTGTTGATAGTGGCACTGGTGCACATAACGTGTATGAATTATGACAACAATAATGAGGCCAGCTTAAAAAAGGCTCATTCTTTTTTTGGCACAGCGGCCAGGAGCAGGTTGTAGTTGTTAAGATTGGTCTGAGCCTCAACTTGGGCCTGCGTCATGACACTAAAGTCTATGTGACCTGTCCTGGAGATGTCGACCAACAAAAACCAACCTCAACTTTTGTTCTGTCAGTTGGAACTCAACTGCATCTCTCTCACACACATCACAAGTTCACGGCAGCAGATGCCTTTTTACTGAGACTTCCTCACAATACAATGAGCTGCATAACAATCCTGCAACACAAGGATGTGATCTCGAAAAGGTAACGTTTAGACGTTTTTTTCTCGGCTGGTTGGACACCCAGTGACATCAGTACAATCGATGGATACGTAATCTTTTTGCGAAATGAGGCTTGAATGTCATTTCTGTTCAAAAATGTGACCGGTGATGACTGCAAGATAGTAGCTTGAAAACTATAAACATACACACAATATATCCAGCACTACATTTGTGAACGTAAGAAGAACGACAGATATGTTATACTATATCCAGTAGTCGAGTTGTTGAAACAGATTCAGGGAGGGTGGTCCATTTTTTTCACCATATAAAAAAAGGCAGGGGCTGCGTTCCTGACATAATGGGATATGCGCAAGCACCAGCCCCTTTTCCCTGTTTTTCCGTCCAATGATAAAAGTGCTGCGTCTTGAACTTATTTTTTAGGTTCTTGGGAAAAAAAAGATTCCATGCGACAGTTCCATGTGTTCAATTTTGAAGTCTTAACCCAGACCCTAGACTGGCAACCCTGTGAAGTTGCATGCGAATGAGCTTTAAATACTTTTACTTTTTTTTTAAATAGACACTTTAAAATTGATTCTTTCCGGTGAAACAACAATAATTGGTATATATGCGATGCAAGTCCTTTTTTTTAGCTTGAGCACTGGCCCCCAACATGCACCTGTGGGAGGGGAAATCTTGTTGTTATATTGTTGTGACTGCAGGTTGCGTTTTTAGCAGGGTGTGTGGGTGCAGTGTGTTGCCCTGTTTAGTCGACTGACTGTAAGAACTGTCACTACAGTTACATGGTAAGGGGCATTGCAGCGATAGACTTGTGTTGATTCCTTTTCACATTCACATTATATTTCCAACATTTACTGTAAAAAGAGGAAGGAAGGAAAATTACAGGTTTTGATTTTTTTTGCTCAGGTGGGATGAGATCAATGCCCCTCCCCCTACTGGCTATATCTACTGTCACTTCGTCTCCATTACCAGTGTACGATCACGTAAAAGAAAGACGGATATTGGTGTTAGGGTTAAGCCATTGGGTGGTAGCACCTAGAATAAGGCGCAGTGCCACAAAAGGCGTGTCAGCATGCCAGCTCAACATTGGACACCAAAGTCCACTAGAAAACTGATGTGAAAAAGTGTGCGAAGGAAGTGTGTGCCCACTTCTTAGGACTTAAATGGGTACAACTCTATCTCAGTGTGGACTTTCTTCCCTGCTGTTGGTCCTCATTGGGGCCAGACTGTGATGTCACTATATCCAGTGAATATTTCATTTCTTTTTCCTTGAATTCCTTGTTGCAGGTTATCCTAAACGTATCTGCTACAGTAGACTTCAGTCAACTTCCTGGGGGGAAAGCAGTGTTGACAAGTCTTCATCAGAAGTACCCAGATGTTCAGACCATATATGATCCTTTAACAACGACGTGCATCGTGTGCGGGGCTTACTCCAAAGTCCAGTTGGTCTTGAGCCATTTGCTCAGTTTGTCACACAGCAACTCGAGTCAAACAAGGCAAAAGGCAGAGTTCCCCAAACCACAAGAGCATTCATTTAAAGAGCACACAGAAAAAAGAAGAAGAGAGCACAACAGCAGAACCTCTGATGAAAGAGACAAAAGTACCCAGTCAGATGTGGTGGCTCAGAAGGCAGCAGGAGGACTGTCCAGTCTGGTGGAGGACTACTCGCTCATTGTCGACTCAGACATCTTCCAGTACCTGCAGAAACGTTGTCAGGACAGGTATCACCAAATCCTGTCTCAGTATGGCGTGGAGGTGGTGGACGTGTCCAATCAGGGGTTGACCACTCTGTTCCTCCACATCGCTGTCCCCGATCAAGGTCAGGAGAAGGACCGCATACAGATGGCGCAGGACGCAGTTAGCGAGCTGTACCAGGAGAACGAGAGTAAAATTCGCAAGGATCAGCTCTGTAAGAGCATCCTGTCACCCAAAGGAGGGCTGAAGAAAGCACTAAAGAATATCAGCATGAAATTCCCCAGAATTCTTCTGAATGAAGATGATGTGAACGTCTACATTATTGGGAATCGTAGCGACGTATGCGATGCCAAGCAGATTCTCCTCCTGGATCAAGGGGAAGATGGCGCTTTTCTCCCTGATGTAAACACGGAGTCCAGTACGCCGAACATGGTCGACACTGACCTTCTGAGGCTGTCATCTCCTACTGCCAAATCTTTGAACGATAGAAAAGGTCAGTCTGGAGAAGACGAAAGAAGAACCGATTCAAAGTACAAGCTTGCCTCTCGGTTTAGGGATTCTGGACTGTCCACTTTAAGCAGTCTTCCGGTTGAATGTTCTTTTCTCGGTAGGCAACAGACTTCAAGTACTCCTAAAGGTACAAAAGCCATTCCTGTCAATGATTCCGGTGAGTTCCGCCCTACTGTGAAGCGTACAAGCAGTTTCTCAGGTATTTCTCAGCGGAAATCTAAAGTTCCAGCGATTCAAGATGATTCTGCTTTGCTTGTTGCCAAAAGCAAAGTTCAAATGTCCAGTTTAAGTGGACAAAAGGACGCCCTTAGGAGAGAAGCTTATCACGAAGAAATAGAAATCCCAACTGTTCTGTGGGAATACATAAAAGAGGCCTATCATTCCGAGGTGGATGACATGACTTTTGAAGTGCAAGTGAAAGAGAGCATTTCCCAAAATGGCAGCGACGCTAACCTGATCATCAAAGGGGCGAGTGAGGCCAAAGTCATCCTCTGTCATTCAGCTTTACAAACACTGATCGACAACGTCCGTCCTGACTTCAGCCATTTGGAGATCCACTTATCAGAGCTGGGGATTTCTGACCCCGCTGATGAGACTTTATACGCCTGCTGCGAAGAGGTGCGAAGACACTTTGCGAAGGTCATCGTCCGGATACTGAAGAAAAGCTTGCTTCTACTGGGACCAAAGAAGCTGTGCTCGCAGGTCGGTGCTTCGTTGCAGGAGGTCTTTCGAGGATGTTGCTCCAAAGCTGGTGAAGACTTTTTAAGCTCTGGCTTCAATGGGAAAAGGATGGTGACCGACCTAGACGGCTCACCGTCTACCACTCACCTAAGGTCTGCCAGTGGTGGCATGCAGCCTCATTTTGGTTCCGAAATGCAATTCTCAGTGAGAAAGGATCCCGTCAAAGAAAAAGTTACAAGTTTTGGAACATCAGAGCAGAGGATATTTATCCAACCATACCCTCCAACCACTGAAGTTACAAATGAATTCAAAGGTTCCAAATTAAACAGAGACGCAAGATCCCCCAAAGTAGAGGGAACCTCACCACTGGCTGAAGAGGGAGGCCATAACCTGCAAGGGAATTTTGACTCCAGCTTAGCTCAGGGAGACCAAGTGCATATCTGCGTGTGTGGAAAGACTGAGACGCCCATGACTCGAACCGATTGTGGGACGACCATGTGCTCCCGGTGCCTAGAAACTGTGCATGTCTACTGCAGAGTTTGTCAGGACACTGAGAGGAGCACACAGCAAGGCATCCGGGGCAAAATGAGCCACTGCAAACTGAACGTCAGCATCCCTGGCTCCCAAGACTCGGCCATCAAGATCACATACTTAATTCCTAACGGCATCCAAGGGGTAAGTGCTCATCTTTATTTGCGTTTATTTCTGACTCTCTATAAAAACAAGAATTCCTCAGACTGAAAAATTTGGGTCGACCTCTTCCCAGGATTCCCATCCGTCCCCTGGAAGGCCATTTCGGGGAGGTGTCTTTGAAGCTTTCCTTCCCGACTGCAGCAAGACCAGGAAGCTGCTGCCGAGGCTGGAAGAAGCCTTCAAGCTGGGGTTCACCTTCACGGTGACCAACAAAGACATGGGCGCGAAGGTGATGTGGGCCTCCATCCCTCACAAGACAAGCCTACAAGGAGGCAAATCGGGGTGAGAGTGCAGCCAAGTGCTTTGTCATGACAGCTGCTGTTTGGATGTTGACAAGTTGGCTACTGCAGCTGTCATGTGCACATGCCGGACAAATGATATCTTACATATATCATATATACAGCTGATATTCATGTATCTTCAGTGGGTCACGATTCCATTCGATTATTATTATCCTGTCTACGATTCGATCCATTTTGGTATCACAATTCATTACCACAGTTTACATCCGGAATGCTGTTTTGTCAGAAGTACCTCACTTGGAAATAAATGTACCTTGTTCTTTGACACGGCAGTATACAGTAAGTATGCAGTAAGATAACTCTTGACACAGGGGACCCTTTAAATCTGGTTTGTGACACACTGGTCTGAACTTGAGATCCGCATTCAAAGTAGTGAGTGAGACTCATGAGACGGTTACAGTGAGATGCTAAGATTAAACGGTAAAATATTTGAACTTTTTTAGATGGTATGCAAAAACACGATGTCAAGATGGGCAATGGCTAATTTTGCACCAATATATCGGTACACTCTGTCGACATGGTGAGCTGACAAACCAGAAGGGAAGTAAAAGCTTGAGTCTGAGTCCGGATAAGAAGATGAAGCAATAACCTGATGTCAGACATGTTTTAGCAGCTGAACAGCAACAGACAAACTGTGGTTGAATTTGTCAAAAGTACAACAAAACTCCACAGTTAATGTGATGTTTATGACTTACAAATGGAATGTATACAGAAGTCGTTGCATTTGCGGTTACCTTCAAGCTGAAAACACAGTCTTCTCTCCCTCTCCCTCAGGAAGGGTTACCCTGATTCCAGCTACTTGAACCGCTTGTCCACAGTCTTGACATCCCTTGGGATCAAGGAGTAACCGAGTTGTACCAATAAAAATACAGGTGACAGTTCGTCTTTTCATCCTGACCACTTGATTCAAAGGTGATATGACCTTCATTGCTTCATTTTGAGAAGTCTTATTTCGACCATCCTTAAGATGTTGTTCAGCTGTTGTTGCGTGGTCAATTTCTGTGTATGAGACAAACTGTGTTTTATGGACCAGTCACATATGCATGTTGTTCATTGATGTTAAACGTTACGCTCCATACCCAAATACATGGCTTTCTGCCGAAAGCGATTTGGAGCTTTTCAGGAATTGAGCGCAGACATTTGAAGTGCAGACATTTAAAGGCTCTTAATAACATTCAGTGGGTGTCATGAAGCATCATTTCATAGATGACCTGCATGTGGTTCAAGTGACCAAATCAGAGGATCACAGTTCAATATATGTTTAAAGTAGTCAGCACTGTTCTTTTTCATATTACAACAGAGATACTTTGATACTTTGAAGGAATTTGTGTTACAAAGTTTGAGACTGTGTATGGATATACATAAAAGTATTACAATTGAAGAAAAAAAAAAAAAACAACACGTGTTTTTTTTTGTTATGCGTTTTTTATTAGTCCTGGAAAACATGTAAGGCATATGGTAACATTACACACTGAAGCGTTACAAGCTCTTGAGGCCATGTGGACAACATGGCACCACGCAGTAAACCCAGAGTCAAGCACAGAAGCAGCATCAATTCAAAGGGTTTAAAAAACAAAGTCGTGATGGACGCTGGCACAACCGGAAGAGGACTGAGCGAGATGTGCCGTGGACAAGCTAGTTGTAGAAAAAACGGCCAGCTGCGACTGAACTTGTAACAAGAAGTGAGTGGCAGGGTAACTTGGCATTCCCAGAGATAATGATGGAAGTCACTTCTGTCAATTCTGAAGGAGAACCAGGACGGTTGTCGGACATAGCTGGTGACGAAAGCTTCGCTGTGGTGGACTTAACATGCATCCTGGTACTCGACAAGCAGGTTCTTAGCATCACTGCAATACTGTGGTGAAGTGGCGACAGTGTTTTCAAACGCCAGGAATCAGCCCTCTCGTCTCGGAGATGTTCTGTATTTCCCCTCTGAATTCAGCTACACAAAGACCTCTCGGAATGACCTGAGAAAACATGGCGGACGGAGGACACTAGCAGAGTTGGAAATGTTCAATAGGCTGATCGGATTTGAGTGAAAGGACAGGGCACTTAAATCAAATCCAGTTGTCTCGCCCTCATGTGGATGAACGCAGGGCTTTGAACTATCAGTGCTCCAGCAGAAACTAATCCTGAATTCTTTCAACACTTGTATTCCTGTGCAACTGTGAGTCGATAAGTGCTCTTGCATAACCATTTGAGGATTACAAATGTTGGGGGTGGGTTGGCTCAAAGCGAAACACGTGGTATCAAACTGAACACGCCCATCGCCGACTGAGGCGCTAAATGAAAGCGCTCAGCTAAGCAGTTTCGACTCCAGATGTCTTGGAAGTGTTTCAACTGCGGCTATGGCAGCTCACTTCATGAACCCGCAGGAAAACTGGGGATCAGATGTGAAGTGGAAATGTTACCGTGTTGTTGCAAAAATGACAAGCTATTGTTAACGTCGTCTTATTTGGATCGTGTGATTTCGTGGTCAGGCTTGTAAACGTGCGCAGGGAATCAAACCCGCAGCTGTTGTGCAAGAAAAGGCAGAAAACGTATTTAACGTTACAGGTTTTAGAATAGTACGAGCTTTCTTCGAGAACGGACGACACGAGCATCCGAAGTTTAGGTTCAAAGCTTCGACAGAGGAGTTACAAACAGCATTTGGCACACACGGTTTGGACTAGCAGGTTTATCACATTTGAAAGGATGTTGGAAGGTCTTTGCACTTTTAAACCCTTGGATAACAGAACAAACAAACGGAAAAATTGAATAAAAAAAATGAACAAAAAAAAAAACATAGTAAGTAAAACATAGATATTTTTTTCTTTTAAGAAGCGTTTGTTTCTCACATGGCACTCAGAGCAGAAGCACCGTCCACAGGTTCACAAAGGGAGCCCAGCAGATTAGAACAGAACACTAACCAGAGGCTGACAGGACACAGTCACTCCCCACACCAGCGTGACCGTCGCACTCCAGTCCGCAGTTTAACTTCCACACTACGTGAATGATTTCTAGCTGCCACCCAGGAGAAGTTGGTCGGGCCAGGATTGGCACGCTAAAAAAATGAGTGGGAAGCGTTCCTTTTTTTTTTGGAGATATGTGTGTGTGTGCTAGCTAGTGACCAGGGGCTGAAAATGTGGAGCCGGACTGGACTGCAGTGCCACGGTCAAGCCTGTAAGTGCATTAAAATCAGCGAGCAGAGTGCAAAAATACTAATACCGACAGTCCTCATAACACAGGCCTCTTATCAGGGCGGGGGGAGGCAGGTAGGGGGCTACATAATGCAGTAGCAGAGTAGTGGTGATGTGACGGGTTCAGGAGAGGACGGCGGGGTGGAGGAGTCGAGGGGTTGCTTTTAAAACCTGACAAAAGACCTGAGGACACACACGTCTTCACACACGATGGCACACCACACACAGCACATGAGGGAGGCCACTCATGCTAACACAACATTTTTTTTCCTCTTTTTTATGACATTATTTTGTTGGATTTTATACAAAGTCACTAGTCACCATCTGAGTCTCAACACTGACAGCACAGACAGGCAGGCGGGTGGGCGGACAAGGAGATAAAGTTCACCGCCTGTCACGTCAAGGTTGCCGATGTAAAGCCGGAGCCGCTGAAGCCTGGGGGATTTGCAAAGAGTGCAAATTCTATGGGTCCAAATATTTTGATTTTGGACCATATTATTATCCTTTTTGTCGCAGATATGCACGATATTTGGATCACAGCGTATTTACTCAGACTGCAACAAGAAATACTAAGCTATTACAGCCTCTGATCTTTGTTCGGGGAAAGCCACGAAAACCCTGCCATTTGAATTTGAAGCACCTGTTACGTACTTGTAGACTCCACTAAAAACTGAGCTCATGGGGGGGCGACACAAGCAGAGGGAGTCAGAGCAACACGCCACAGTGCCATCTCCAAATAGCCCAATGCCTGTTGCTATGCCGACCGCAGAGAGAAGGCAAGAAAAAGTGACGGGAGGCATGGAATTGCTTTTGCCTCAGGTCAGCGCGATTGACAAGTGGACGGATGCCGGTGAAGACCGCATGAAGCAGTGGAAATTCATCAATTTGAGCGGTGACAAAGCGGCTTTCACCACGTTTGAATGTGGGGAAAGTCATTCATGCTTAACTGGCACTAAGAGCTTCTTGCCAACTGGTGGTCAGCTGGAAAATCTAACGCTGAGGAATGATTTTTGCTTATGGGGAAGAGAGTTTCACTACAAATGGAAGCACTGACAGTGCCGTCGGAGGTGATGCGGATTTCCCTCTGACTCATCACAAAGCTGCGAGGGAGTGTGGTGTGGGCAGGTTGGTGGGAGTGGCTGTCGGCTTGCCCGCCTGCCTTTGTGCCTGTCTGTGAGTTTGGCCATTGGGTGAGGGGGTGATGGTGGTGTGGGTGGACAGGAAGTGGGGGAGGAGGCGGCAGGTGGAAGTCAGAGCAGAACAATTTAGCACAGTGGGAGTGGAGGTGCGGAGGGGCACAGTGGGAGGCAAGGGTGGGGTCGGCAGGGGGAGAGGATGTTGTCAAGGAGACGGTGATTTGCCCTAAGGCCTGGACTGATCCCGCACGCTCCTATATGGATTTGCTCATCTCACTAATGAAGTGTGCGGAACAAAGACTATTAAAGACGGGGTGGAGGTGGGGGCTGGGCAGTGCCAGGCCTTTGTGGTTGAAAAGGGTTGTGCATGAAGTGAAAAATTGAAGGTGATCTACCCAACTGCATCCCGACCTCTACCTCTTCCTGTCCCCTGCTCCCAGGACACAAACCCCTGCCTCAACCCTTCAAACCACCCTCTCACTTCTCCTCCTTCTTGGGCTCCTCCTTCTTTTCCTCCTCTTTCTTCTCCTCCTTCTTGGGCTCTTCCTTTTTCTTGTCGTCCTTCTTCTCCTCCTTCTTGGCATCGTCCTTCTTCTTATCCTCCTTCTTCTTGTCCTCCTTCTTCTTGTCCTCTTTCTTGTCCTCCTTCTTGGTCTCCTCTTTCTTTTCCTCCTCCGGCATGGGCTCCGTGGTGAGGATCACTTTGCCAATGTTGTTCCTCTCTTGCATCTTCCTCATGGCATCGCCCACCTGGAGCAACAGTGGAGGGGTAACAGTCAGCGAAGCAATAGTGTCATACAGCAATGATCACAAGTGATTTCTCAAGTTGTTGCCGAGCTTTTTAAGGAGTGGACTTAACCATTGAAATACTGGCTTCTCCTCAGCGCGACACTGGGATTTGACCCCCCCATCATTTCATTTTTGTCAACATGAAGTGCTCCTTCGAAGCAGGACTTTTCAGGGGGACCATTACGGAGGACCATGAAAGATGTAGAATGCACTCTGTTGTCCGTCCGCCAGCCCCCTTTGCCGTGAGCCTACGATTTTTGGGGCTGCACTCGTGCAGATCCTGCTGAGGACAATGCCTCTCCCATTACAAAGCAGGTAGACGCACAGCCCACGCAACCACCTGTGGTTAATTCGCTGTAGAACGCCATGAAGCCAAATAAGATCCTCCCACAGAGGAAGGACACATGTTTCATGGGCAGCTCACGCAGGCAATTGTCCTGAAATACATCGCCTTTCCCAACTACGAACATCTGTTGAATGGGGCATCCACAAGGCATCCTACCTAAAAGTAGGGTCCATTCTCAGGACGGAGCGACCCAAGGACACGCAGGTGGTCCAACATAAAACTGACAGTGTGTCCATGGCACATGGAGCCAAAATGAATCTTAAAACCTGCTACTTCGTTCGGTGGGCAGCCAAAAGACTCCACTTTAGTTCTGAAAGACTTCTTCTTTGCACCTGCTAACAAAAAGTGGCTTCCCACAGAATTGCTTTTGGATTGATAAATCAAATTACCAAACATAATAAAATGAATGAGCAATTTTCTTCTAATGCGCTGAATTGCTTATAAATGCAGAAAAAATGGCATTCATTCTAGCTGCCTGCACTTTTGCCCCTTTGAATGACAAACCATTTAGTGCTCTCTTGAAATAGCTTTTTGCTGTGTTGAAGTATTTGTAAACCTTTTTATTTTGACAACAACTCTTCAACAACTCTTATTTTTCTCAATAGATTTTTCATTGTGACCAAGCAGAATCATACTATATCAGAATAGGGTATTATAGTTTGAAAGACCAAAACAGACTAGTTGTTTTGTATTAAACACAGCCTCCCAGTCCAGCTCCACCCTCCGCTCCGTGTTCACTGTCTGTTTCCGTCTCCATCACTTGACCCCACCTCTCGCCCCCCCCTTGTTCATGTGAGAGGAGCAGACCACCTAGCGACTAGCGCCACGGCAACAGGGCCATCTCCTAGCAACGTGAAGCCTCACTCACACGTCAAACGACATGGGGGAAGAAGGCCGGTGTGGGAGGAGATGGAGCAACTGGTGCCCTTCAGACAAGGAAGACGCCTCGTCATAAGGAGAGTTGGGCGGAGAGTTCAGGTAATGAAAGTCGCCACAATGAGGCACCTTTTGCTGTTTAGCATCCAGGACCAGATTTGGCTATTTACAGACATGACCATTATCCTCTTGACAGGTGCTGATGATAGCTGCAAACATTGTCCGAATGATAACAGCAGCTGCAGATATTGACTGTGAACTTTCCACAGCAGATCGAAAGATGTTACGCCTGTTATTTCTTCTCATTTTATACATCAAGGCCACTCCTTAAGATACACGCACACTCTGACTAAATGATGTCGCCATAGCAACAGGAGCGGAAAAAGTGAAAGAGATACGCGGAAAGAGGAGGAGAAACAGAGATCAGCAAGGGATGGACAGAAAGAGGGGGACATAAAGAGCAGACAGATGGAGAGGCAGAGAAAGAGCGTCAGATGGCAGAGAAAGACAGCGGGTGTTTCTCTCCCGACACGCCGGCCAGAAGAGAAACTGACCGGCTCAGTCTTGGAGAACAGAAGATGTCAGAATCTGACGCTGTTGTTCCAACTCACCATTTCTCTCCATTCAGTTTGACTTGCTGTGTTCATTTTTTTCACACACAATGTGTTTGTGTCTTGCTGGGAGACTTATGCTCGAACAGTTTGAGTCCTTTTTTCGAGCCAATCTTTGAGGCTAATTGTATGACAGCCACGCCCAGTTCCAGCAGTCTCTGAGGAACACTGCACCGACAGAAGCTGCTCGGCATCATCTGCCTTCACTTAACCAGGAAATATTTAATAGAAAAACATCTAAGATTTCTGGACGCTACACAAGCGCCCAGTGATATAGTACTTTTGGGGTTTGTTTTGTTTTGGGGCAAATACTTTTTGTGTTTGTTCTGGACCAATACACAAATGACCTCGTAAGTTTTCAAATATTTAGTGTGCAGTTAAATATTGGGGCTTTATTGACAAATAATTCTGTCCTAATCTTAAAATATGTTGTAGTATAAGTGATCTGTCAAAAAATACCTCAGCCCATCACCTAGCCTTTGGCTCCCAAGCTCTGAAAAAGACAGAAAATCCTCCCCAGTCTGAAAACTTTTATACCAATTTCTTGCCTGGTCAGTGAGTTTTTTTTTATCTGATAGTCTTTTTTTTTTAATCCAGCATTACTGAATCAATAATCATACCAAGCTCCAATGCATTTGACCAGCACAACGCATTGCTACCAACACCTTACAGAGTGCACGGGAAACATTTCTCTGCATGTTATCTGTGCGATTTAGCGTGTACCTGCTCCAGATGCCAGGTGGAGTCGATGCGGGGCTTGATCTTTCCCTGCTTGTAGAGGTCCAAGATGGTGTTCATGGCCTGGCTGACCAGCTCCATCTCTCCATCCAGGTAGCCCAGGTGGAAGCCGCACACCGACTTGTTTCCCTGGATCAAGCTCAGTGTGTGGATGGAGAACTGATGGTACCAGTTCTTGGCCACAGCGATCAGGTTCTTCTTCTGGCCCGCTAGCATGTTTGCAGCACCTGAGCAGACAGACGTGGGGGAGACAATCACAGTCACTGAAACTATGTTGCATTATTGTGGAAATGTTTATTAATCTTTCATCACATCAGATTTTTATTGAGAATACCGACAGTACATCCACTCAGTTCAAGTATAAATGAGGGGAATAAGAAGAACTTTTTGTTACTTTGTTTTCAGGAAGTGTCAGACCTTGTTTTTAAGTGGGAAGGAACAACACTTATGTACTATCCTTATTGATACGTTTTAACCTGCATTGAAAACAAAAATAAACGCCTTCAACTTAGATTTAGAATAATTCCTCTTGAAACATTTTTAGATCGCATCTATTCCTTTTGAATTTTGCATACTTTTAAAGAGGGTTTCTTCGTCCCCTCCACCCTTGCTCATTCTCTTCTTGTCCTCGATCCGGACAGTTGTTGACCCTGTCCTCTTCACCTGTCCTAATCTCTGTCCCCTGGATGACCTTCAGCCTCTCTCTCATTTACACATATGTATTCTGCCTGACAAACACTGACCTTCATTCCACAGCCTCCTTACTCTCACCATAAATCACTGTCACCAGCAAACATTGTCAAGGACCACCAGGTCCATCTCCCAACTTATTTGTTTTAAATATCACTACGGTTTGTAGCACTGCAGTCAGCCGGTGTGTCCAGCTTTTTCCTTCACCAAATGTGGCTAGTATTGGATCAAAAACTCTCCCAGATGTAGCTTCTTGGCACAAGAATTCAACATTTCCGTCAACGATTCAGGTGTTTCTGTACAATCTCCAGCCAGCGTCCTCCCTTTCAATGAAAATCTCTTCAGCAGGCGCTGTGGCCAGACTCCCGCTCCTCATCATCTCCTCCTGAGCTCACATTGTCGTACCAAACAGAAGGCACACTGAGCAACGATAGGAACCCAGGCCGGAGCATTCAGGCACATTCCAGGCCCGGTGGATAGAATGGCCATTGTTCCACCGACATGTTCATGGGAAGAAGAGAGAGAGCCAGAACGCGCCAAGGGAGCGGGAGGACAAAGTTCTGGGCAGCCGGGGTGAGAGAGGGTGAGTAGGCATGGGTGGGGGGCGCCGTACTAGGGTTTCTGAGCAACATGGAAAGCCCTGTTCTCCATGGATGCCAACCTCACCCACTCCTGCATGCATGCTGGATCCAGATAGGCTTGTCGAGTGTAAAGGCCTCCTACGTACGACACACAGCACGCCGAGTTGTCAGCGCCCGCCAGGAAGCCCCTGTATTCATTGGCAACCTACATCTGCCTCACAAGCCGTGTTCAGACCTTTGATCAGTGTTCAGTTGAAATTCCACTTTCAGTTTGATTTGAATAGGAGGCCACCATGTGACCTCCTGTTCTTTTTAAGTACATCTTAATCTAGTTAGTTTGGAAACTATTTTGATTCCTAAGGGTTGAAAAAAAAGACAAAAGAAAGACGATTCAGCTGCAGTGAAGTTTGTACTCACCATAAGTGATAAGCTTGCCCATGGGCTTCAGGAGGTTATAGGCCTTGTGGGTGTCCGAGCCGCCAAGTGGGTCCAGGATTATGTCCAGTCCTGGAGCGGGGGAGATGTGCAGCATTTATCAATGCAGTGAATTGAGAGAGGGAAAGCTGCCAAAACTCCCTCGGCATCCTTCAGTTAAGTGGGAGTTTGGTGATACGGTTGTCGTGTTTACAAGGAAATAAATCACACATATGCCAATATTGCAGAGGAGGACGGTCAGGAAAGACATGTCGGATATTGATCGGTAAAAAAATTTCATTCTCTTTACTTCTTTATCTGCAACATCTTGAAGGGTGGAATCGGATTAGCGTCAAACGAAATGTTTCCGTGTCTACCAACTGGGCCCTAATGATGTTCCTTTGTGCTAAAGGGGCTCTTGAAATTGGACTGTTCCTCTGTGCTCTGCTAACCCCAGGCTACATTGATCGCAGGAGGCTCACAGCAGGGCTCACTCTTGTCTGGAACGGTGATGAATTGACAGTAAGCCGAAGACGGAAGGGAAAGGTTGATCTTGCCTTCTAATTAGATCCGTTCCGTCTGTCGCGTCAGTTCTTGCTATCCATCGAGAAGAACGTACAAAGCAAGATTAGAGAACGCGTTTGGTGCATAATAAAACTCCTGCACTCAGCAGCGGGACTGATGAACAAGAAGCAGGAAGTGGATGTGGTTTCATGTTGTCCAGAAGACGGCGACTAAAATAACTCCTTACATGCTGTCAGCGTGCGTGACACGGCGTCTGTCTCTGCTGGGACTATCAGTGAAAACAAAAGCGGTGGAACCATGTTATCCAGCTAGTGGCGGCTTGTTTAGCACACATGTTGGGGTCGGACATTGTTGGGAGGGCTGACCCTGAACCTTCGCACAGCTGCTCTCACAAATATAATTTACAAATCTGACAGGAACGGATGTAGGTTCTGATAGGGCGAGGCGTCTCTGAGAGGAAACGCGATAACGTAGACGTGACCAAATGAGGAATTTTGATAACAACATTTCAGACCAGCGGGAACCACTAAGAACTATCCAAGCAAACATACTGAATTCTTGAAAATCCTTGCTGTTATGCTCATTCTTTTGCTCAGGTGGGCGAAACCAGGGGATTTGTTACGGCATCCTTCAACTTTGGAAGTTGTTTTGCAGCTTCCACTGGAAGTTGGATTTGAAATACTACGAAAAATAAATACCACAGCTTGCATTATATTCCTACAACCTTAGTTGGACTTACTCTTAAGCTAGGGTTCAATATTCTAAAAATGAGATGAAAAAATAAGCAATGAATATGAGCTACGAAAGATTTGCAACACCCCTTTGGAGAGCCAATAGTTAGAAGAAGAATTAATTATGGTGGCCAGCTTTGACGTTTTAGGAGAGAAAGAACTTCAAATGCTGCTTCAGTGGATATACCTGATGCCAGCTGGGTTTTTACCCTTCTGAGTTAGTGGTACGGAGAAGACGGCAGGATTTTGCACTGTCCTTCTTGAATTTGAGGTACGTGGTCATACGGTTGGGGAGAAGCATGTTTCGTACCCTTCGGACTGATCTTGCGAACTTCTTCCACGTAGTCCTTGGTACGATAGTCGATGGGATGCGTAACGCCAGCCTGGCTGATGGCTTCATGCTTGCTGGCTGACGCCGTGCCATATACCGTTACATCCTTCACAGTCTTGCAGAGCTGGGTGGCTGCAGTTCCAACACCACCTGCAAGCAAGTGAGAAAGGACCATTTCAGAGATGTTGAAAGAGCCATCTCAGGTTCACCATTTAAAAGCCGAGCTAGGTGTCAAACAGAGACAATCTTTAAGTGACTCTTGCATTCTATGTTAACACCAGTCAGCCTTCTGTGTTGCATGTTGACATATAAGAGTTTCAATTCAGTAAAAAATGTACACATTTATATGTCACTTATATAGCGCCTTATGTGGTTCTCCTCACTGATGGAACTCACATTTCCCATGGGTAACCCTGGACCCTACCTCTGTCCTTCTTTTACATGATGCACTACCCGTGGAAGACCTGTGCTTCAATTGAAAGCCTCATGTGTCTCATGCAAGGCTGAAGGCAACATAGGCCGCAACAGTTACTTGGCGATAACTCACTATTTGATGCCTACAGAGTCAGAATATTTCATGCTGACTGACAAATGAAGCCACATTCACCTTTATACATCTTGTCATGTTTTTATTTTTCTGAAAAATTCTTAACAAAACCCAGTCAAGATATTGTGAAAGTCATGAGTGACATTTAATAGTTATATTGACAAGCCTTTTCGCTTTTTGTCGCGAGGAACTCAGCATTACTCGGCTGAGTTGAGCAGTCATGTATTTTTCACAGCAGGTAAACGCGATTTGAATAATTTATCATTCCAAACAAGTCAGCCGAAAACAACATAACTCTATTTGCTGAAGAATCCATGCAAGACAACGGCGAGGTCATGGCGACAATGGGCACTTTTTCACCACACAATTCCATTAAAAGTGACATGACACATAACCTGCATCTGGTTTTACAAGTTGACCGATTGCAAAAACGGCTCCAGGCAGTTGAGGAAAAGGCCACCCCTTGTTTCCGTGCACTTTTGGAATACCTTGTATTTTCCTTCATTCCATTTGAACACGTGTGCATAGTTGTGGCGAACGCCTGAGCCGGTGTTTGCAGAAGCAGCAGCAGCAACAAGTAATAGGTCACTGATAAGCAGGGGCTTGTTTGCAATGGAAGCTGACTCGAGGCCCGGAGAGGAAAAGCATCTATAAAGGTTATTCATGCCTGACCGAAGCAAGGAGCTCATCTGATAAGATAGAGGAGAGTAAAGAGGCAGTTCAACTGCAGGACTGTGAGGATGCACTCTCTGACATGCCCAACAAACGTCTGTATTTTCATTGTGCCACTCTGCAACACCATAAACCAACACCTTCACCAACTATGTCAAATTAGGTTTCAAAGTCATGTATAATAGAGGTTCCCCCAAACCCACTTGCTGCTCATCTGGTGAAACAACTCCGACCTTTTGCGCCCCAATGTTGACCAAAGGTTCCAAAGGAAAGACGGTGTCGGATGAGGGGTGACGTCATAGGCTCTCAGTGAATTTGACTTAGACGCACAAACTCATGCTACGTACCATATATACACTCAGTGACATCGACTGGCGTTGTTGGTAATAGCTTCATTACTCAAGGATCCTTGGTCCGGTGTCACCATTTGGTGCTTTTCTTTTCCCTGCTGCCCAGTCAGGGATATTCCTTCTTTGTCATGACGACAAAAAATGAGTTGTGTGTGAGCAAAATGTCAACACAATTCTCTCGCATCATGGATGTTGATCTATTGAGTGTTTCACGTCAGCAGAAGACTGCACTGATTCCCAAGTCATAAATGTGTGTTACTTCACAGACCCAGACCCCTTTGTTTTTCTGCCATTCACAGTGATGGACAGGAAGCTGGACCAATAAGAGTGTTGTATTTACTTCAGCTTTTGTCTAAAACCACAGATGACCAACTGTTCAAAGTTGAAAAAAAAGATTAATAGTTGGTTATAACTCCCACCTTTCGGGGGCCTGAACAGTTGTAAAAACTGCACTATTGTTATGAAACATCTGGTAGTTCCTGACAATATGTACATGAACACATTACAGATTCTTATTGCTCCCTAAATAAATGAGATTTTCAGTTCTAATATGTTGACTTTTTACAAACAAATCAGCAGATTTACTTTGCAGTGCCTGTCGTATAATTCCGTCTTCCGGTTTCTTCTTATGGAGAACAAATCAAAACCGCGTGCCTCCGCCTCTTCTCCCTTCATCCCTGAGAAAAACCAATTCTTCTGAACCACTGAGGCAGTCAGAAAACCGTTGTAATCTTCCAAGCAGGTCTCTTAAAAAGACTGAGAGAGAGGCCAAAAAAAGAGATGAGTCTGTAAAGATCTCATTCAAATGAGAGGTCTATTCAACGCTAACCAGCAAGAGAAGGTTATTGACGTAAAATAACATGGAATTTGAGCGCAGAGTTCCTCAGCAGATGACAAGCACTCATTTCAATTCTCCATCACTGTCAAATTGGACATGAATACAGGAGCAGGCAAGTGAATGCTGAGATGAATAGAGCTCAAACTGTTACTACAGTCACCCTCGCCGTCTCCGGGGAGAGAACCGACGTGGAGACAATATCAAGGCTGTTGCTGTTGGATGTGAGTGTGGCGGCGTTAACAGCACCATCTCTCCCTGTCCTCAGTGAGAAAAACCAACTTTGTGTTGCCAAGGAAACCTCCGCCAAATTGCCGACAATGACTGAGCAGAGGGAGCCATTTTGTTTCATTGACAGCTCTTCCTCGGAAGTTAAGAGGCAAATACAGCAGGTCATCGGCCGGACGGATGGACAGATTATTGCATGTATGCAAAACAAGAAGTGAAAAGGATATGAACTTAAAATACTCTTCATTTTTACAGTTAAAAAAAAAAAAAATCACTTCATCAAGCAGCAAGTTTGGAAACCCCAGTGTCTCTCTTTTGGGAAAAAGAGACCAAAAATCTGTCTTGTAAAACTTTAATTTATTTATTTATTTTAAAAATATATGAAAGTTAATAATTAAGATGTAAAAATAGATAGACATGCAGTTCATTTTTTAAACTTGGATATTCCCCTCTTGCTGCTTCTCGAAAAACCCACATATTTACAGCATGTATTTATGAATAAATAAGATTAGTCGACCAGTCAGAATATAATGTGTACTCATTGACACGTCTGATAGTAGTGATGTAAATATTAACGACACATAACATAATGTAGCAGACAAAATAAGTACATGAATTTTGTTTTAGTACCATTCAGTTATCACCGCAGAACAATATTTAATATATCAATTTGAAATTGTTTTGCAAAAGCAAAGACACTACACAGCACAGATCCAACCCCTAATGTTCATAGACCTCAGGTGACACTGGCCTCTTAAGAGGCTGCAAAAACACTGTACTAAACTGAGCGACGAAACATTGATGCAACATCATGGTCAGTGAACGGCAAACCCTGCTCTCCATGACTCAAACCAGATGCTGTGGAAGGCGACTATATTCAAACGAAAGCGACTTTACACTCCAACAATGTATGGTCAGCCTCCGGACTACCTTGAGTGGTTTTGTAAAGTCTGATAACTTGTTTTGGAGGACATTAAAAAGTGGCTACCTTCCTGAGAACAAACTCCTGATCTCACATCACAAGACTTGGGCTCTTTGCCAAGAACCTCCCAGCTCAGGAGCACATCCCTACATAGGTCCTGAGATTACAACCCTCCTAAACGGCAGACAGCATCAGCTAATCTTCACAAATATGCAGGATTCAGAACCTTTAGCTGACCCAACTGGGTTCCTCTCTCCTTCATCTATATGTGTCTGCTCTGAAATGCCATTAGCAGGTTTCAATTTAAAGCCTGACACAGATTTATTTTGCTGAGAAACACATTCCTTCCACTCATTGAATCTGTCCTATAATGCAATTGAATGGTTTACTTAAGGAAACAAGGGCACGTCAGAAATCCCATCTATTTTGTTTTCCACTCCGATTGCACAGTCGTTTTTTTGTGTTCAGGAACACCGACACATTTTTGGCTGCCATTCTAAATGATGTTGTGCTGCTCCAGCTAATGTGGAGGGTATGGAAAGCATTTTTCATTACGTGAGCGTTGGTTGTTTTTGGAGTATTTTAGACCCGTGCTCACGTTTGAAATTGACACACACACATACATACATATCTACAATGCCACAGTTTTATTACAATTTTATAGAAGAAAAGCAGGTTATTTTTTGCCCACTGAACGTAGCTTCCTGACACATTTTTTGGTCCTGACCCAGCAGTGAAGCATCTCTGATTCATGTATATATATATATATATATATATATATATTGCAGCGAGTCAACTTCAAGCAATGGGTCAGCTAAACCATATGCATGTATGTAACCATAATGTAACCACCATTTCAACCTTAACTATATATGTATATATATATATATATATATATATATATATATATATATATATATATATATATATATATATATAGCGAGTCAACTTCAAGCAATGGGCTAAACTGGCCTACCCAACCATCTAAATCCATGGTTCTCAATCGGTGTGTCAGGACCCAAAAGTGAGTCGTAACATGTTTTCAGAGTTGTTTGACTTACGACCGTTGGTAAATCCAGAACATCCTCTCATTCTCTGTTGGACCTTGACTCCTGGACCAGCACTTCTAATGCTCCTTTGTGTCAGAACATTTACCGTAAAATTTAAAGTCTACTGCATCATATTTCAAAATATCTTTTATACATAGAGTTCTCTGTTTGCTATAAAGTCTCCCAATAATGAAAATCTAGTACTGAGTGATATGGGGACACGATAACATACTTATACTTACTTATATATATCACACGACTATACTACTAAGCACTGTAATGGAGACCTCCATTGCCACTTTAGTAGTGATTTCATTTCTTCTGAAATTGAGCTGACGTATGAGACAATATTCATAAACAACCAAGTGCATATTTCTAATGTTGAACAGCGTGGTTATTTGAATGTGATGACGCTCTGAAAATGGTTTTTCTCTTGTCTGGATGAAGCACTTAACTCCCTGTCAAGTTCATTTACCTTTAATAGCAAATAAAAATAAACACAGAGGAGAGTGTTGAAGTGTCCTCACCACTGCGCGTCAACCAATAAATTATATTTGCCATCAACACTGAAATGAAAAACAAGCTGCTTGCTGTTTCTGACCTTATTTGCATTTGTTTCCTCAAACACTTCCGTTGGCCTTTCTCAACGTCTTATTACCTCCTGGTCGCGCTAGTGGCTGACAAAGAATGAAAACAACTGTAAATCCAAGAACCTCCTTCTGCCCATGGCTGCGTGACAACAGCAACAAGCCGAACTAATTTCATGTTTCGCTTCTGACTGTGGAGTTTGAGTGGTGGTGACGGATATCTGGCGTCATCTGCGCGTGCATTGGGGTATAACGTTGCATTGTGTGATCCTGTAGCGCTACAGTGTTGCTGAACAGAGTTGATACCGTCGCTCAAGCTTGCATTAGCCTGGAAAGGAGTAATAAATATTCCATTCAGACGTTTAGTGCCAGTTACATGGCGAGGTGCATGAATGAATATAAGCTTTTCAAGCAGGCGAGAAAGTCATCTGGAAGAGAGACAGGTAAAGATAGATATAGGTGACAGTATTTTCAGTAACCCACTGAAATAGTGGCGATAGAATAGTGCCAGATAAACCCATATAATGAAAAATGCTAGTATCTGAAACAAAGGATATTGGAATGGAAAATAAAAATTGGTTTTGAAAAATGGACTGCAAAAGTAAATCAAACGCACATTGCATTATTGTGTGGTTTTCTTATCGCAATAGAAAGAAGTTCCTGCCTGCATTTTTTGTCCAACATTTTCTATTTTGCCGTGCAGGGTCGGGGGAGGAGGGCAAGCGGGTAGGGGTGGGGTTTGCTTTCTTTTTCGCCAAAATGGTGCCACCTTGAAGAGAACTGAGAAGGTGAACATTGCAAAATCATCGGGCTGAATCTTATTTTGTATTGAGGTAGGAAAACCTACAAAAAATGACGAAAAATATACATTTAACAAACTTTTTTTTATTTATTAATTAATTTATTTTTTCCTGTTTTTAATATCCATTCTAATACTGTTTTTTCCAGCCAGTAGTGTTGTATTTAAAAAAATAAAATAAAATAAAATTATACACACACACACACACACACACACATATATATATATATATATATATATGTTTATATGTATATTTATTTTTGTAGTACATCATTGATTTATTGAAATAGTTTTGCTTTATTTTAATACTCATGGACATGGCTGACAGAAAACTACAAATTTGCCTTCTTACACCATGTGTTTTCACTTGCATGTAGACATTTGTAATGACATCAGGCAATGTTAAAACCTACAGGACGACAGGGTGTAATTATGACAGTGTAACAACTGTGAGCGTCAGAAGCAGAGCGGATGTGTTATCTAAAACAACATCTGTAATTCAATGTACATTCATTTCGTTTACTCATTATGTCTTATATTTCAACAAATATTGGCTCGAAAACAACACAATATTGAAATCCAAAAATCTAAATTAGCATCGAAAAGTGCACCTTAAAATATTTTCAACGGCAATATTTATTTGTAAAATTGTTACTTTGATTAATTATTTAATACATTTTGGTCGGTTTTCTTATCTGAATGCAAAACAAGTTTCAGGCAAATGTTGATTTTTTTCCACATCCAGCGCTTTTTTTTTTTTCCAGTCGATATTGTTCTTTACACTGTTCTCTTCAAGGTGGCTCCCGTCCTGCTCTCCCTCCTCTCCTCTAACACTAAAATGGAGTCACCTTGAAGAGAGCTCGAAAGATGAATGAAGATGTTGAAACACAGTCAAAAAGACAAAATATGGGCTGAAATCAATATTTATTGTCTTCGTGTTTTAGCAGTGCATTTTTTAATCCCTACAGTTAGTTCCCATTCCAATACCCTCTGTTTCAGTGACAAGCCTTTCTCACTGCCAACATTATATGGCACTATTCTATGACTTGGAAGACAAGAGTATGGGTCACAATCTCATATTTAATAACTGAAATAAAGAGCTGAAATTTACATTAAGTCTTCATTATATTGTAATAAGCATTTATAAATTGTTTAAAAGTGTAACCTTTATTACAGTAGTTAAATGATCACCATACAGATGGGATGTTGCTGAAGCTGCTCATAACAATACTGTCATTCAGCCCAGAGCTCCTGTTTTCTTTTCATGCTAAATCCATCTTCATGTAAGCTAATAAAGGGAGGTCAGCGACCGGTCATATTGCTCCTCCAATTGAACCCCACTGCAAAAGGGTGAAGTACTTTATAACACAAGTCATTTTATTTTTCAACTTCTTTTTTCAACAGCTTAAATTAACGCTTTTTTCAACAGCTTAAATTAACGCACCATACAGGAGAAAAAATATACATCAAAAAGATAAGTATATTTTGGATGAAGTACTTGATGCTCATGTTTACGTAAGAACGTTTGAATAAATAAGGGTTGTCTAGCGCAGCACTAACTATTGCTCCCAAGCACGGTTCGCTTGAATGAGCTTCAAATGTTGCATGGTTAATAATTCAATTGCGAAGAAGCAGGTGTGCCGCTGCAGTCCTCAGCTCCACCTGCCAGTCTGTGGTTGTCAAGATCAGACAGGATGGGGGTCACTAGTCGACGACTGAGCGTGAGAGTGTGATGTGATTGGAGGGTTGAGGTTGGCCCGCTTTCTCCTCCGTATCTGCGCAGCTGATCTGCCTGTGGCGATGGCAGGCTGGGGATACACAGCGACGGTTCTGCCGCCGAGCCCAGACGATCACTCAGTGGTCAGACTGAATTAGCCTTCTTCAGACCGGATCTCCTCAGCAGACAGAGCGGAGAAGAGGGAGCCATTATTCCCACACAAACTTTTATTAACGGCCTTGAAAGAACAATTAAACGCAGAGGTGTAACTACACATGCGCTAATGCATCTGGAACTCGCCGCTTTGTTAGCTGCTGAATAATCTATGAGAGCAATAACATTGTGAAGTCATCCTGGGAGAACTACGCGTAGATCTATACTTTCATTTCCTCATGGCACTGCGCTCGCCTCGCAACGCTTCTGCTTGGGAAATATTATCGATTCTCATTTTTCAGCCGCGCATCAACTGCACGCCAGCGGGACAGAGGCCTGAGGCCAGCCTGCAGCCCTGACAACAGCCATGAAGATCCACACACAACTCGGCCACCTGCTTGGCTCCACTATCGCCAGCCGGACAAGTTCTTTTCCACCACGGGTTTTATGAGAAAAACATACTGAGAAAAATGTCTCTTTTTAGCTGCAAGCCTTCAGAGAGCATGTGAGCAATTAAAATGGGTTTTCAATGTCAAAGCATGTTCATCTTGCGGTGTGAGAGATAATTAAAATGATATTTCTTAAAGGGTACTGTCAGAACTCATTACTTGGCTGCGCATTGTATAAATTCTGAAGTAACTGGAGAATTCTCACTGAGTGCAAGACTTAAAGTTGGGCTGAAAATGTTTCATTTCATTTTTTTCATGACGATATTAAATATTGATATTTCTCCCCAGACTTCATATTATTTTTCATGTTTTGATGGGCGGCAGTGATGTGGTGTCATATCCGTTTCTGGTCAAGCGCATTAGCTGGATATTGGTCATTTAATGCAGCTGGGTTTTTCTTTTGCTGCGTCTGAACTGAAGTCTCTACATGACGCAGGCATTTACCGCAAACTTTAAAGTCTACTGCATCATATTTCAAGCTGCTTTGTTTGCGTGAAAATATGTTTTATACAGACACCTGATCGTACTGTAACGCAACAAGGATGTGCATTATTGTTTCAGCAGTAAATACTGCTCGCAGAGGATTAATTCACCGCCATTTAATATTTCAGTTTACTATGTCATGGCAACCAAGCTTTTAGCAGATGATTTACTTGCTTCGTGTCTTTCTCTGGGTTTAGGATTTTTGATTTATCCATCACAATCGGCGCTTGTATGCATGTGTGCTCATTTCTTGATAAGGATGTTAGTGCCTACTGTCAGCTTTTATATACGGCACCCATACGCACATCTGCAGCTGCTCTCGTATATTTTGGAGATTAACATCAGTGTATTCCTGTCATGGTGAGTCTAGTGCATGCTTGAACGCTCAAGCGAGAAGCAGCTGCAATCGATTTTGGGCGGGATTATAAGATACTGTTTGTCACTCGGATACACACCAGAGAAATTTTGGCTCCACAAGCAATAAAAAACATGCATGAGAAGTTCCAGATGCAGAGCTGTTGCATTACTTATATTTCACCCCAGATGAATTAATCCATCTCCTAGGACCTATGTGTAATATTAGCCAACAGTCAGAGCCTCTTTATACTTCAACAAACTCATTTGTATTCCCTCAAAAGCCGTGAGACTTGCTATCACTGGACACTTCATAAATATGACAAAGGTGAACGTCATCGTCGGGGGCTGCCAAGCTCCAGATGTATGCAGGAATGTGTAGAGTGGGTGTGGTGGCGGGGTGGCTGGCCGGGGTTCATAAACATTCGGACCAGTTCAGGGAGAGGTCAGAGGAAAGGCTTGTTATAGAGTCACAGGAAGCCCCAGAAGGTACATCCAAATGTCACTGAAGGCCTCCCCGCCCAGGCCCTCGGGGGAGGAGGAAGCGAGCGCACATCTCGCCGATGACGAGGGGTCGGATATGGCGAGGTCGCGGAGGGGGAGCTGGGGTGGTGGAGGGCCAGAGGGGGAGGAGGAGAGCGGAGGATGCAGATGTGCGTTGTGGAAGAGGGGCATGATGGGAGGAAGTACAACAAGCTATTGTTTGGCAGAGAGGAGCGAAGCCACGAGACAGACAGCTGAGGATTGGTCACTACGCTAGGAGAACAAGATGCCGGTTCAGACTGGCACACTGGTCAATAGCCTGAACTGGTAGCATCCATCTCCACAGCCCAGGATGTCACTGACAAATCCAGAGACTTTGAAGCAAAGACATGGCCAAGAACACTGTGAAATTCCTGAAAGTCTAGTGGTCACTCCTCTGGCAATGTTGTCTTCAACACATCCTCAATCCAAACCCCATTTCGGTTGGCTTTGGTCCCGTGAAGCACGCTGGCCTCATGAAAGTGGAAACTTGACAAGTGCAACCCCATCTCTTAACCCTTCCTCCACCCACTTTACAGATAGCCATGCTCAGTTTGGCAACTATGAATTTGTCCATAGGCATATAGACTACAGAAGTGTGGCTAAGTAGTTGTTAGTCTAGCTACCTGAGAGGGCTATGAAAGAAAGAAACAGAAAAAAAAAATCCCAGTCCCATATAAACACAGCACAGATGTGATATCGCCCAATATTATTGCCCTACTTTTAAAGCTTTTTCGTGGCACAACAGACTGCGTGTCAGGAAACAGAGCAGGTGTAGAAAGAAAGCGTGCATTAAGTAACATTTACAAAGGAGGTTGTTGTTTGCTCAACAACTTGTTGGGGTAAAATCTACTATCAAAATATCACTGACATGGGCGAAAAAAAGTGTCTTCTAAATCCAACTGCGCACTCAAGGTTATGACAAGGTTTGTGAGTATTTGTTGGAGACACAAAAACCAGAGGTATCTCGTGTGAAAATATTCAAATAAATGATTTGATTCACTCTTCTTCAGCTGAATAAAATGATACCTATAGTCCTTCTGAAGTGAGACATTTTGAGCCACGCCCACGTCTCAATGCTAGGTTTACAAAATCTTGCTGTTAATATCACACTGACATACAGATGATGGGCGAAGCGTCTCGGCTCTATTTTGCCACATTGAATACGATATCATGTTGTGTCGAACACATCTGCTCCGTCTCATCCCACCATGTGTGCGAAGCCAAACACCTCCCGCAGCCTGACGACAACAGCCTTGTAACATCCAAGCTGTGCGAGCATCGCCGAACCATGATGTGGGTGATGAAGAGGCAGCAGCAAATGTTTCTGTCATCGCCTCGCTAATGTGCTTTTACGACCCTCACGTCGGCACAGTCAGAGAGACACCACTGGCGCTCTGCCCTGGGAAACCAGAGACGCCTGCGCTGAACACCATGAACACACAGTGCTCTTATCACTGCTGACTTCCGGTGCATCACGTGCCACCTGTTTTTGTTCATCCCTGAAACAAGTAGTTAAACATTGTTCTGTTCTACTTACAAATAAAACCGTAGAAAACATTTCGTACAGACGTTTTCTCATGGCTTCTGTTTATATTTCTGCATGGATATAATATATTCCAGGTTATCGCCATTATATTCCCATTGATTCCCGTAATTTATTCCCACGGAAAGTTTCCAATATGTAAATTTACCGGAGACTTTCTTGAAATTTAGTGAAAACTTTCTGGATATTTCCTGCCCCTTGCAGTCCTACATCCTGGCCTGCATCCAACACACCAAAAAAATAATTAAAATAAAAAATAAATTGAACTAAAACAATTAATGACCAAAGCAATACTCTTGAGGTAAAATTTAAAAAATAAAATAAAAAATAACCACGACCCCATGAAGTTGAATGTAAAAGGAAAAAGGCGTACTGCAGTATATGTCTCTCATTTGTGTGCTTCAGCTGGCCCAGGGTGACATGAATCAAAACAACATTTGTGACACATTGGCGTTGTTTGACCAGTGTTGCAGTACATGCATCAGATCATAAATAAAATAACTTCTTGGATCTTTGATCTACCAATCTATGGCCACCTCTGCGCCGTTAAAGGTGAAGTGACTGTCTTAAATGACTTGGGCATCATATCATGTGACTTTATGCCGAAATGCAAAGACTATCACAGGGAAGCAGCAGAAAGGTACATGTTTTTCAGAAGATTTTCAAATTCCAGTGAGAAGCAGAAGCCACAAATGCAGACACTGGTGAGAGAAATGAAACTTTCCAGGAGCTTGGCTCATCCGAGAGGTCACAAAAAAAACCTCAAGAACTCTGAGTTCCAAGGCTCCGTTTCCTACTGAGTTTGACTGGTGAAACAAATGACTTTTTAAGAAGTAGCTGGTGAAGACTTTCAGACTAAGAACATCATTTAACAGTCGAGTATGGAGGCCGCAGTGAGACCAACATGTGTTTCTTGACCTGTATGACTTGGTGGAACCATCACCATGGCCCTCCAAATGAAAAATAAAAGGACTTTTTGGAGTGTAAATCCTTCCTCAAATGCAGAGGCATGACCTGAAAATGATGAACTCAGAAAACCTTCTTGCTCAAGCAGTTATAATGCTCGAGGTGCAAATACCTTTTCTTGTTGGGACTTGTGGACTTAATGAATACTGTATCTTGTATTCACTTGGTTTGTCATTGTCAGTTACAGAAGAAAACAAATAATGCACAAGGTTTGGAGCAGCTATTTAAACATGTTTTAGGGTGTCATGTGTACCGTGAAAGATATTTGACCTGTCACTAAAGGGTTCCATTTTACCAACGTGTCAGTGAACGCAGCACGGTTGCTTCTCTCCACATGCGACTTATTGAACCAGGAAACAAGTGCCGCTATGTCAGTGGTTCATGTGTTGCCAATGGTTACATGATAAGGTAATAGGCCGAACATAGAGACTGAAACTTCAGTGTCTGTCAAACAAAAAGTGACTATTTTTGGATGGCAAAACAATGTGCAGACATAAACCTGGAAGTCCAGGTCGAAAATATCTAGGAGCCACCGCTGACAATGAATATAGGGCAGTTAAAGGCAGAAACAAAACCACAGGACAGTAAGTTGTGGCTCCCCCTTGCACCACTGCATCACAGACACTACCATCTCCAGTTTCACTCTCTGAGCCGTCCCTCCAGGGACCCGGAGGGAGTCGCAGATCGATCTTGGATCACACTCCTGCAGCTGGAGTGTGATGTGAAAGCAGCCCATAAGGGTCAGTCCCAGGCTGTTCAGCGTCACACCCAAAAGCAGGTGCTCCCTAATCCCCATCACTCCACAACACCTACACACGCTGACCTCTGACCTGCCAGCGCAGGTGTTTCAATGCACATGCTGTCCTTGGGAGTCATCCAAACCCATTATGGGATGTACTCCACCTGCTACAATGGCAATAGAATAGCTGTATAAACAGGAGGTGCAGAGAAGGAAGAGCTCCTGTAAACATTTATGAGAGTTTTCTCTCCGTGTTTGTGTTATCGGAATGATGGCGCGTCCACTACTGTATATGCATTCTATACCTGCCGCGATGTGGATGAGCACGCTCTGGTTAGGCCTCAGGTTGCCGAAGTCAAAGAGCATCATGTAGGCAGTGATGTAGTTGACAGGGAGCGCCGCCGCCTCCTCGAAGCTCATGCCGTCGGGGATGAGGAAGGTGTGGCTAGCGGGTACTACCGCCACCTCCTGCCACAGGCCAGAGCGGTTCAGCACCATCACTTTGTCTCCGACCTGTAGAGATGCAGAGAGAGGAGAAGGTTAGTCTCACCGGGAATCAACAACTTCAGATGGATGAAACTCTTAAGGAACTATCATGAGAACTGGGGGATGCAAATGAGTCTATCACAAGTGATCCAGGTTCCAGTCCTTGAAGAACAAGCATACATCTGCTTTCATTGACGTGAAGTCAATTTGCTACTATTCTTCATTTTTGGGAGTTTCCAAATTAGTCGTTGAATTCTACGATCCTACCAGCCAAAAGGCAACTCTTGGACACCGACGTCTTCATGGGTCACTATTGACACATATTCGGGAGGATCTGGTTTTTCATTCACTTTAAATTGTGAAACTATTTCTTAGTGGTTGTGAGGTCTGTGTATTTAAAACTCTCTCGTGGGCCAAAGTCGGTCGCAGGTCTTGAGTTTGGGGTAGGAAAGAAAATGCTAGCTTCGGTTTTAAAGTATTTCCAGTGAAGATGAAGTTAAGTATAAGTTTTAGAGTCGACTAGTCACCCAATACGATTAGTGGATGAACACACTGGGATGTCTGATCTAGTGTTGAAAACATGCATTTAAAGAGTGAAAGAAAACAAGAACTGTAGGAAGCATTTCTGTCGTGTTAAATGTTATTTTCAAACTTCATCTCATTTCATGAAATGGCTCAATTTGTGGGGTGAAAGACGTGTCCTTTGATGTGTCGGAAACTTCTCGTAAAATTATCTGCCATCCATTCGTCTTGGCAAACAAGACGAACAGCAAATGAAAATCTGACTTGTTGCAGCCAGATTTATACAGAATAAGGCACGCATTTAGTTGTTTAGTTTAAAGGGCTGTGGATCTGCCTTCATGCTGCATTATTATTATGAACTAAAAATCAATTTCACATCTCATATTTGTGCTTTTCTTCATGTGACTTTGCTTAAATAGTAATCCCTCACAAGAGTTGGGGCTGTTTTTGTTTTGGTTCAATAGATTTCAGGACTTTTAGCAACGTTTTTTTAACCTAAAAATTGCTGTCAGGTAGACAAAACTGTAGACCAAGTAGGAGGCGAGTGACTGTGACTTCAAGGCTGCGTTCACCTAAACCAAGATTTCATTTGTTTGAAATAAGAACTGGCACCAAGGGGATTGAAAAAGCTTTTTGGAATACTTTGAATTGTGTTCATAATGGGCTGCATTAAATACAAAGCTCTCCGACTTTCTTTTTTTTTTTTTTTTGGACGGGAGTCTGGAACAATAATCCAGGGACTACTACTATAATCCGACTGCAAATTAGTTAGCAGCAGTGTGGCTCGACGGGACTGAATGAATAGCATGATGAGTTATGAAGTACAGGAGGAGAGTACATTCATGCATCAGCACCAATTTATTTTGAAGTGTTTAGTTCATCGTCCTTCTCTCTTATACTTGTCAAATTTGCTTACTTGCACACTTCGGATTCGGTCATCCTCTTTGAAGCCAAAAAGACAAAAATAGCATCTTGTTTTAGGCTTATTTTATCAATATTTTATTCAAACGACAGAGCTGTTCTGAAGGATTGCGGCCCAGATTTGCAGCTAGATCCTCTGTTTGACTTTGCCTTCCTGGGTTTGGGTTTCCAGGATGAATGATAGGAGCTGGGTAGCCTTGGATGAAAACAAAAAGTGTTTTCTTTTTTGGTGACAAGGACATGCATGCAGACACTCAACCACACTGGTTGGAGGAGATTGCTTTGCACAAAGAATGGAGGCAAACATGGTGAGAAAAGGAAACTCAGGAGGAGGCTGAAAAAGTGAGAGACAATATATATTAGGATCATAGTCTGGTGAGTATAGAATATTTGTGAACACAGTATAATCAAATAGGTAGCAGTATTGTTCTTAAAAATATGATTCAGAAGGTATCAGGCCTCGCCAACTTCTCCTACTACTCTCCCTTGACTAACATGCTCATGTGGAATATTTCTCTTCCTGCTCTTTGTATATAGACAAGAGGCCTCAGTTACTTGAGGGGTTTGAAGCGGAACTGAAACTGTCACAGAAGCATGGATTTATTTAGTGGAGGGCATTTTCTAATCCTTTGTCATTCTTTCCATTTGTAGTGAATTTGGAAAGACAGAAAACACACATTTAAACGCATGCTCCACACACATGAGTTTAGACTGAATGCAATGTCAATCTAGAAACAGTGTAACTTTAAATAGGTGCTTCTCCTCATAATGCTCACTTCCCACTGAAATAAAACCTGATAATAAATATGTTTTGGCTTCATTTAAACCCTACAAATCACAGGCACTGACCCAAACGTTGGCTGGTACCAGGGTAAAATGATACATGTCTATTAAACTAAACTATCATTAGACTATTGTATTACTTATTTCTGTGGTTCAAACTGCAGATTTCTTTTTGATATATATACATTTTATTTTATTTTTCTTGCCAGAAAGTCAGACTGGCCACTACTGTAAACTACTCATTAAACTACTATTCAATTTTTGACGCCAGCTCCTCCATATTTCGAGCTGTCTTCCAGATCACTGTGATATAAACAAGCCCCCCTCTTGACAGGACGGATTCCGATCTGAAGAGCAACGACAAGGGACACGGGAAACTAACTCTCTTCCTGTTTTCTTCCTCGCCCCCTTCTGCACGACTCTCCCTCCTGCCCTGTTTCCACGCTCCTCACTCTTTCTCTTCTCTTCTTCAACTTCCTGACTGCTTTTCCTCTCGCAACCTCAGAACGTCTTCCTTCCTCTTCTCCTGTCTCATCCTGTCAGCGTCGCCCCGACATTGATTCACTTTCTTTCATAATCCTCAACTGCCTCGTTTTTTAAAATCTCCTCTGTCGCCCCTCTCTGTGGAGTAAGACGGATCCCCCTCTGTCCTCATCAGTGCGACAGGACAATGGGGCCCATCTTCTCCCCTGGCTCCTCTCCACTCGTCAGGATCCCTGCCAGATTCTTCCCCATGGCTGAGCATAAGACAAGCTCTCTCCTCCTGGGAACAAACCCTCTCCACCCGGGCCCCTCTAATGGTCCGGAGGGAGCCGTGCGCCTTGTCGTCCATCCAATTAGAGAGATCTCACTCTTTCTTCCTTTCCATCTTCCTGTCTGACTCATTTGGTGTGTTTTCAAACTGCACTCTCACTTTTCCACTCTGGGCTACTTTAGTTAACCAGCCTCATAAATATTCACTGCTGCTCCCCAAGACGGGATCATTTCCTCGAAGACAACTTTAATAAAATTGACCCATTTCTTGACTAAAAAATAGCTTCCCATTGCAAGTTTGGTCTTTGTGCTGACAGCTTTGTTTTAACCCTTGGTTGACTCCCTACTTTGTGACGTGTCTCCAACACTTTTGAGGTGTTCAGGCCTCTTTATTCTCTCTTTACGTGGGAAAATGTACCCAAAAACTGAAGTACTTCTATCAGTCACATTTATCTCTAGGAGGAACGGTGCAGATTCATATTTTTATTCGTCATTGCATGTTTTTATGAAGGACAATATCCGACATAAGTGAATGAGATTTTCTCTCATGAATCATCTTATAGGGCAAAACACTGTATTTGTCAAGTTTTCTTTTAGTGGATATAATCGGGAGAAAAAAAAAGAATGAATCTGAAGTTCAATATCGTGATGAAAATGTTGAGAAATGCCAGAGGAAAACACATTCTCCTTTGAGGCAGACTTTGCTGTCCAATGTTGACACTGGGCTTCATCTTGAAACAAAGGTGTGTGTCAATGGGGTCAAACAACAGAGGTCTGGGGCGTGTTCCTATTCCAAAAAACTCACCCCCCGCACATGATCAATGGAGGTGTGACACTATCAATCCAGCGGAGGTCTGAACTACTGAGCCTATAGCGTCAACATTCTGCACTTCTGCATCACTCTGGGACACATAAATCCAGTTGAAAACATTTGACGCCTTGTGAGTCAGAGCGTGTGTTTCTGGAGCTAAACACATATTTCCCTGATCACTGAGGAATTGGCTGGCGATAACAGGCCCACACACTATGATTCACCCAGTCACATCTACTGGGAGTCCATCTTTTCAATCTCCCCGCAGTCTATAACTTTGGTTGGGACCAGTCGGTGTGACACAAAGCACCAGACAGAAGCCTTTACAGGAAACATGACACACACACATCTCTTCAGTGCCCACATGCAGCATCAGCCAGTCACACAAACGCCTTGTGACAATCTGTGTTGCAACATCTTCAAGTTTTATTTCCGGGCACGAGGAAAGCTGTGTCGCTGGCCTCCCCGCCTCGGTCAGGAGGAGCGGGACAAAGACACTTCCAGTCTAGCTCTTCTTGAATGGGCTTAATCAGATGCTGATTCAACTTGGAGGAATGCAGGGCCTCCGAAGTCAGCTTTCTTTACAGGTCTGATGAGGCAGCAAAAGCCTTCAAGGAAGGACCAATTCAGGAGGAGGATGTAAATGTGATTCAGCAGCTCTCTGGCCGCCTCTTGTCTGGGCTTTAACTTCATTTAAGGGCGAGGGCCACACCCTGCTCACATCACCTCTAACAGGACGAGACGGCCACATGCTGTTTTGTTCACTTGACTGCACCACCGATTATGCAAATCGCCATTATTCTCCCTGTTTTTCTTCCATATTGGATCAGCTCACCGCCGTTTTATGGAGAGTTTGCTAATGTATGAGTCGGCGTACTGACTTCACAGATTACACCCCAAATGTTTGGATGTGAATCACTTGAAAATAAATCAAAATTTGATTCTGATCTTCGCTCGAAGATTTGTTTTTCTTGGATGTACAAAAAAAAAAACTTGAAGGAGATAAATGAAAGATGCACAGAAAACTAAAATAGTACTTCCTAAAGACAGTTTTAAGAATGTGAGACAGATACGCTTAGTTTTCAGCACAAAAAAAGGGGGCAGATGAGGAAATAGTGGACGCTTCTGAGTCACTTTTTATCGGAGGTGTGGGCCCATTTTGGCTTCTCTGCCAAAAGAAAAGACAAAGATTGTGGAAGACTGCACTCAAATTGCCTGCAAGCTAAGTTTGTATGGTACGACTAAAGGCCCATTTATGCCCAACAGATTTGGGCGGAGCCTTCTGTCTGTGCTGTGCGGTCATTTTTGTACGTTTCCACAAAGCTTACAGAAACAGGGCAGTACCACTGGAAACCATGGGGGCAGTGTTGCTGTCCTCCAGTCGTGATACCACCACCTCCTGCCTCTGTTTTTGCGTGAGCACTACTTCCACAGTCGCTACGCTTGTTTTGGAGTTTGAGGTTGCCATAGACTTTTGGTGAACAGCAATACCAACATGGAAAGCAGAGAAGTATGTGATCAGTGACGGTAACATTGTAAAAATTGTAAAAGACAAGTACATTTTTCATATGTAAACGGAGCATAAATGAACACTGCACCAAGCACCGCTGGCATGATGTATCATTTGAAACACCACCACAGCAAAACGCTTCGTTCACTGGCTTAAAAAAAAAACGACCATGAAGGAAATAGAGGTCACACATCTACAAAATCAAATCTTTCAGGTCCCTGCAAGATCTTTTCAAAATGGCACATACTGTACCATGAGCTGCCAGAGCTAAAGGTTACATATTGCAATTCAGTCCATATTTTCTTCAATTTCATTATTTTTGCACTGACATTGGGTGCAACTTTTCCATTTTTCATCATTTTCATTCATTTTATTTTGTGAGTATTTCACATCATTTTGTGAATGGGCTACTTCATTACACCCCCTGCTGTGATACTGTACTTTCTATGTGACAAAACCAGTTCAGAAAAGCCTTTTGAACGTCGACAAAAAGTCAGTGTTAATCACGTGCATCATCATCATTGTTCATATTGAAAGTTCATAACACCAACTCTCTCCTCACTTCTGTTTTAATGTGTTCAAGTTCCACGTTCTGTTCAAAGTCAAGAATTACAAAAGGTCATTTAAAAAAGTCATTAGTGAACTACATTGGCTCAGAGAAGCAGACAGGAAGGAAGTGTGGAAAGTTCTTCATATGACAGAGTGGAACGTTGCAATGCAGCACACTATTTATTACCACGATAACTATACAGGGAACCAGATATTGTATGAGAAAGGCCAGCTAATGTCTTAATGTTCATATCTGTAACTGCCTATTCTGTAGAAATAAAACAGAAACTCTTAAAAATAATGTCCAAGAAAAGCAGGAGACCTTATCTTCTGTTTTATTCATGCATAAATGCTTCAATGAAAGTATATCCATGGTAACATAAATATTTCACTGCATGTTCTTTGTTAGTCACTTCTCTTCTGGCTGTTTTCAGTTGAATGCATCTGATTTATTCCAGTGCTTTTGAGTTATTCCACCAATTTCAACCGTCATTGAATACGTAATAGCATATCATATAAACATCTATAATATATGGATGGACTGGGATCAGTGGTCTGCCCACTCTTGACACTTCAGAATGACAATCGATCTTTACTTCGAAGACTCAGGAGTAATCTCTGTGAAAGTACTTTGCTGGCTCTCGACTTAATTTATGAAGAAGACCGCTCCAACCCTGCAGAACCTCCTCCACGTCAGGGGTGAGGACAGAGGAGATTCACGGACAGAATGGAGAAGATTTAGGAGATTATCCAGAAGAATGAGATCTTGATAAACAGGAGGGGAGGAGGGACGGAGGAAATACCAGACTGACAATGTGGGCCAGGACGAGGTAATTGAAAACATATGGGTCAGAACCGGCTGAGGAAGCGAATAAAACATTTAAAAAATGCACATTTGGAAGGAAAAAAAGTGCTTATGTTTGCTGTCACAGGGCTGCTGGGATGTTACTCCCCCTTCCTCTGTTACACACTGCTTCACTTTTAGTCACTACCGAGGTCATGTGGCTTGAAAGTTGCTGTCATACGATGTCAGTTGATTCAGTGACGATAGAAATAGACTTTAAAATGTCATTTATTTTCAAAAAAATAAAAGAAGCGATGGTGCAGTAAGACAATAAGTTAAAGGTAGGGCAATAATATTGGGTAAAAGAAAAGGGGGGCGACACTGTACTGCACTGAAACATTTGTTTGTTTCTTTATAATAAAACTTTACAATGAGTCCAGCAGCAACACAGAATAAAGGACTGCTATTCACTTTGATGCCAAGTGGCCTAGTGTCTTCTGTGCAACAACAACATACTGTAGATGAATTATCGCTCCAGAATAACTGCAGCCACTGTATGTCTGGTGGTGCTATTTATTCTGATCTGAAACACGAAAAGAGGATTTGTTTTAATGAACTACTCTCAACCCAATGACAGTCACAAGTGTGCGTGTTTAGAGCTGAATACTAGACACCCATTAGTGTTTTGACAAGTTTGTGTAAAACAGCTGGCTCAGCACTTTGGCTGTGCCAAGCCGTTGAACCGCTGCATGGATTGTAATATATTAGTCAGAGTGACTCTGAGTTTCTCTGCTCTCCACATTAGCTCCCAGCCTCGTGAATGGAACTTAATTAATGTTGCTGTTTTGGGAACCCTGGTTCAGCAAAATGAAGGGTAATAAACGTATCACTTGACAACAATACAGAAGTTTTGAATCTTCTAACCATGCTGGACTCTGCAACCAGCAGACCACCATCAGTGCCTGAGTGAGATGCATTATCAAAATGTCCGACATTATATGGGCGAGCAGGAAACCTGTCATAACATCAGTCGAACTGATGTCTCTCGCACATATCAGCAGTCTGCAGCAGCCTCACCCTTTCCAATTTATTTAGCTATTATGCATGAAATATCTGTTCACCTCATGAGAGGTTGGCTGATACCAGACAGGCTTACCCAGAGTTTTTTATGTACAAAATACCAGTTTCAAATTCAGCAGAGTATATTGCAAAGATTCAAATTTTGATATTGATATTATTGATGTATATATCGTTCAAGTGGGACATTGTGTGGTACATATATTCAGCCGCACATTTTCCTCCCAGACAATGACCATACATTTGGCATAAATGTTGGATTACTTTCAGAAAAGGCAGGTAATCCATAAATTGCTTATAGATTTTGTAGCGTGAGCAAACAGTTTGACATTAACGCCTGAAAAAAAAGGATTTCTCCCCTAATGTCTCAGTAGCCAGTTGGATTCATTACTGAAAATCTAGAACAAAAAAATCTATGTAACTTTTAGGATTTTGATTTTTCTGTTGAAACATGAGTATGTCAACTGTTTTCATTGACAATGTGGTTTTGGAAAATCCAATTCCATCTACTGTACTTCCTGATCTAGCTTCACTTCTCAACGTCCTCCCAGAGTTTCCACGGCTGTGAGCAGTTAGCAGCTCATATTAGCTGCAGTTGTTCTTAAACATTTCACATTGAGGTCAAATCGACAAGCAGTTCCGCTCCTTTCATCACATGATGCACGCTCTACTTTACAACTGAGGTTTCCTAACATGATCTACCAACCAATGCTCACCATGCCAACAACAATCTCTTTTTAAAGTCAATCTATTCTTTCAAACATGTTATTTTTAGGATTACTTTTTAAATGAGTTCACAGTCTTTCTTCCAGTGACAGTTTCACGTTCCCCTCCTGTTCATCACCCCTGACAAAAGCATGAATGTTTAATGCACTGGAATAGCTTTTCCCTCCATATTCTGACAAATGTTTCCTGCGCTGCTGACTGATGTTACATCACGACTACTCAAGGTGTTCCAGAGTTTCAGTTGTGAGCTTCTTGTCACAGCAATACGTTTTCAAGTTGCTCTGTCTAACAGTAGGTCAGTCCAATTCATGATTTATGATTTCCGGGGTCAGCAACAATGCTACCCTTCGCATAATAAAGTCATTGGGCTCGTGAAATATGAATTTCTTCATTCCTATGAATATGTTTTTTAGCACCACATGAAACATCTTTATGTTGAAACTAGGACTTTACAGGCTCATTTACGGCCCCTTTACGTACAAAAATATACCCATCCAATTCAAATGATGGTTCCATGCGTTCTTTACGTTGGTATTGCTGTTACCATTCATTCATATTCACCGGGGGGCAACAACCTCCAAAACAAATATGGAGGCTGCAGTGAAAAAGTGTTGATAACGTACATCTTGCACAAAGGATTGTTGGTCAGTGAGGCCGTTAAATATATGGCAACTGGAGGACGGAGAATTTCCACCATTGCTAATTCTTCTTCATGCAGTTACAGCAACACTGCCCCCAAGGTTTACAGTGGTACTGCGCCATTTGAGTTTTGTGGAAACGTTCTAAAATACAGATGAAATGAACGCAGCACAGACAGAAGTCTCCGCCCAGATCCAGATCCGTACGTGACGTTGAGCATAAATGAGCCTTAACAAAGTTTATTTCGCAGGGAACATTTGTCAGTGCATCAATTCCAGGTGCACCACACTATACACTGAACATTGATGATGGGGAACTGAAGTAGACTGAAAGAGATTGCTCCGGTGAATGGCAATTTTAAATTTAAAAACGGTTTTGTTTTTTTCATTTGTCCGAATCAGTCGCGAGACAGTTTAATAATAAAGCTTGTTTGACCAGAGTTTAACAAACCAACAGCACACAGAGCCGGAAACAGGGTCGTAAACAAACTTTACAGTTGACCTAGAAGCTCAGGATGCATCGCCTATACTGAGCAAACCTTTGTCAATCTCAACAGTAAGTTGAAGTTTTTCCACTCACTTCGGAATTGGTTTAAAATGCCATTATCACATTAAGAAAACCGGCTCATTCCGTCCATCCACCAGCAACTAGATGTGGGATGCTTCAGAAGCCTCCTACAAACCTCATTACATAAACTCCTGAAGTGGCTCATCTTTCTATTTCTCTTGTAACGTTGCATAACTCTAGAGAAAGAATCCCCAGGTGACCATGGCAACAGATATATCTCCCTTTTTATTCACTGACA
>NC_071352.1:12437500-12452500 GCF_027744825.2 Synchiropus splendidus | reverse complement strand
CTGTATAAGACAACAGCCATGCCAACAGAGTGGTTTGGGTTGCATCTTTAAACAAGCAGAGGTGAAGCAAAAAATGCAGGCGAAATGACTGTTGGAGCGAGCTTGGCGTTGAGGTCTTGCCATTCAGATCAGACTTAGTTTGTCAGTGATGTGATGATCAGTCGTCCCTCTCTCTGTGACTCTATGGAAGACAGCTCAGAAAAGATGATAAAAATAATGGAAAGGAGACGCGTGGTTCGGCTTTGGGTGAGCCATGCAGAGGCCGCTACTTTTGCTTTGGGAAATCTAGGTCGTGCCACTTGGTACACGTCAAATGCAGGCTTTTGGCGCCATAGTTATGTAGTCATCATGATATTTCATTCAGGATATTTCTGTTAAAAGAACACTCAAGAAGGACCTTCGCTGCTGTAGCACAGTTGGTGATGGAAATCTATACTGCTTTGTTGTACGAGCGATAGAGAAAAATCATTTCCTGAATTGGGGATAATAAAAATGGTAGTTTTTAATCATTAGAAGTAAATCGGCCTCCAAACCAAGCCGTCCTCACGAGGTCCGTCTCTTCATATGTCCGGGTGGAATGCCACAGACTTCAGCCATTGTGATGTTCTTTTCTTGATTTTTCTGCAAATAATAAATATAATAATAATAATATAAAATAAAACGTCATGTTCATCTCCACCTCCATGATGTGTTATGTGTTATCTGTTTGTTTCAGTGTTTCCACTTCGTTTTAATACGTTCACGTGAGATTTTGTCTTTGATGACATAGCAGCTCTTGTTTAAGCCGTAGCGCACTGCCACACTTAAAAGTGGAGGTTTTCGCACAAGCTGTAGTAGCAGCGCAACTAAAAGTAGAGGTATTGGAAAGATTGCCTTCAATGTATCCAGCAGATTTCAACTTCCCCACTGAAATGCTTCAACTGAGGTGGATCATAAATCTTTCTCTGGCTTGGAAACGTTTCCCAAAATGAGGCAACATTTTGCTCAAGGCCTGAAAATGACGACGAAAGGAAGCCTAAGAAAATGCAACCACTACTTGCGACAACCTTGTGGTTGGTAAGATGGACAAGACCGGTTATTGATCCTCACCATCCCCGGCTAGATTGTCTCCTCCGCCCCCCACATGACCGCACAGCACTCTGACGTCCACCACCACATTGCAGGAGTGGACTCCTTGACCACCACTGTAATGCAGCAGAGAGGCTCGGCCAGGAAAAGTGTTTGAACTCCGAGCCGCAATCAGTGACTCGAGGATTCCAAGAGTCGTGCCAGCAAGAACGTTTTTAGATCCCGTTCCAGCGGCTGAACAGGTGACGCAGGAGCAGATCTGAGCCCGGGACACCTGGCGCGGGCTGCAGACGCTCTTTATTGTCTAAGTAGGTTATTGGAGGCACAACGTGGCTCGGCGGAGTGATTTAGCCTGTGGAACTGTGTCATCACTTTTCATGCGAGTGGAATGAGTCGACAGGGAGTCTGGACCTGCTCCAAAACAATCCGTCAACAAACAGATTCAGGAAACAAGTTTTGCATGAGTGAGAGCAAAGTAAATAACACATCGTCGGCGCTGTGAGTCACGTGGTTACAGTCGCTGCTTTTGTTTTCATGGCAATTGTTTGTGTAGTACTGCAGTGTGGCAGAAGGCGTAGGCGTTGTTTGAAGACATGTTTCTTGGTTCAAACACGCAAAAGCAAAGAAGCAAAAGAAACAAAAGAAAGCAGCATTTTAATTTGATCTTGCAGTACAAAAAGTTGTATTTTTTATTTATTTATCTGTTTGATATATTGACTGCGTAGTGTCACATTCTGAGTGCTCAGTTGCTTTGGGAACTGTAACAACAGGGGGAACTCACAACGACCTTGTTGTTAATCCTGACGATGAGCGTCGCTTCTTTGTGTAGCAAAAAAAAAAAAAAAAATTAAAATTAAACCAGACTTAAAATCTGATAAAATAACGCCCCCTGCTGACGTCTTTCCAAAAAAGTCAGTGGGAGTATCTATATAAAAAAAGAAGTATTAGTGTAACTACGTTCAAAAGTAGAGAGAGTGTAAGTATGTTTTTGTATCATATACAGTATATCAATATATAACATATATATGCCAAATGTGTGATCAGGTATATCAGGAAAATATAGTTTTAGAGGCATTATTTTTATTTTTATTTTTATTTTTATTTCTATTTCTATTTCTATTTCTATTTCTATTTCTATTTCTATTTTTATTTTTATTTTTATTTTTATTTTTATTTTTATTTGTTAAACAACTCTTTATTTCGAAGCACTTTCCTAGTTGGTGGGACCCCCCCTAACCATGGCAATAAATTCTATTCTGATTCTGATTCTGATTCCAAATGTCTGGATGAAGACTTGCAGAACCACAACCGTCAAGCAGATGGGAGTGATGTGCAAAAAAGCATCCTAGTTCCACCGTATGAGCTCCTTTAAAGGAGCTCAACTTGCACCTGGTTCTTGGTGAGAGAGGTGAAGGAATGTAAATGCAATCTCGCTCGGCACCTCAGTCAGGAGTGTTTGTTTACGAGGGATGATCCCGGAGTGAAAAAAAAGTCATCGCAAGCAGACTTGTGAGGGCAGTTGTGGGGACATTGGAGTGCTTCTGACCAAAGCAATGATCGTCTTTTACATCAGTGACTCACTGAGACAAGGCAAAAACCAAAAGTGAGTGAGTTTAAGTGAGTTTAATAGCGTCAGAAGAGAAGTAGAGCAGAGGAATCTGAACTCAGCTGAAAGCTTTATGCTCCAACATGTACCAGCCCTCGGACAGCGGAGGAGATTTGCACACAGGTCTGTGACTTCATTTCCATCTGGGTCTAATGGGAGAATTGAAATTTAAACTCCTGCTTGTTCATGGCACAGACAAGGCAGTCTTTATTCCATCATATTCCAGGGTCAATATTAGTCAAGATTTATGTAGTGGAGCATAGTGTCAACAGGAAAAAAATAAAGGAAATGTATCTCTGGAATGAAAAGACTACAAAGTTTTGACAAGAACCTAACTAAAACATGACAAGCAAAGTCAGTTTGAGACTGTGGAGTTTTCAGTCAGATAGAAGGCAACACATTCATGAGGAAGTCAGCAGTGATTTTTATGATAAATACCTGTCAGGTGGTTAGAGGCTGAGGGTGGAGCATTCCTTTTCTCCTTGTCTGACTTGTTTTACTGGAAGCATGTACACAAGACAAAACAAAGGAATGTAACGCATTGGAGTCAACCAAAAGCAAAACTGTTCCTTTACGTTACTTACAAAACGTGTATAAACCTTTTCATTTGAAAGGCAGACTATTTCCACATCTGGCCTCAGACTTAGAGGTGCTGATCCTTAACAATATGTGACCCATTATTGTCTGCAGGTGAAGACTCTCAACATGAGGAGCCCTCTAAAGATGTTGTGTCTGAAGACCTCAATGAAGAGACAGTTCTCAGGTGAGATCAGGTGAGACCCAAGACTTCCACATCCACTCTTCATTCTCCTTTGTGCATTCAAGCTCGAAAGCCGGCTCAGAGCGTCTCAGTGGACAGCAGCATCTGTTGGATCTGGAATCCAGATGGCTGGTATGTACTCACGAACAATAGAAGAACCTTCTGTGTTTGTGGTTCTGGAGGTGACACAAACCCAGTCTTACTTTGATCACGACGGTTTTGTCCCAGTGGTTGAGAGAGCAGCTCAGCGGTTCTGTGCATAAGGAACTGGATCGAGTTCTGAGCTTTCTCCAGAGACCAGATGAATTTCCAAAAAAGGACAGGGAGCAGAAGAGAGGCACCAGGGAAGATCACAGTTCAACTCCTGAGGGACATGGAGAAGGAGGATCTGGCTGAGCATCTGTGGAGCAGTAAGTTCAACGAGAACACTGGGCACATTTTTGAAGGAGTGGCGAGGAGGAGTTGATATCTCAGTGGCTTACAGAAGAACCAGAGGAGAAGATGGGTGTTTGTTCAGATGCAACGATAAGTCCTGGAGTTTGATCTGCTCTTATGAAGGTTATCAGGTCCGTCATGATAAAATGAGAACAAAGATCCAGCCGGAGAGTGACTCAAAGAGAGTAGGAGTGTTTGTCAACTGTTCTTCTGGATCGGTGTCCTTCTACTCAGTCTCCTCTGATAATCTGATCCACCTCCACACCTCCTTCAGTGGACCAATCGACCCAGGGTTTGGATTCTGGAGCTGTCATGTTACTGGTTCTTCTGTGACTCTGTGTGAGCCAAGTGGTTTTGCTGCTGTGTAGTCGCTGTGTTTGAGGTTGGGGGTGTCTGCTAGGACAGTGATTCTTAAGCAGGCCCATGGTTAGGTCGTGAAGGCCCCTAGAGGGCTGCAAGAAGTGTTTTGATTTACACCTCTGGGCTGTGAAATGCTCAGTTTTAATAGACTTGCCACATACGGTGGCAGTAGTGTGCCATTGACTTGACTTGACAACTGAAACTCTGTTGTAGTTTTCAACTGTGAAGAAGTTCTTGAGAAAAGAAAAAAAAAAATGATAAAGAAAGTCAGTAAAAACAGCAAAATCTGTTCACCTGATGGAGCAGATTTAAAAATTTATTACATTTTATGCCGATGCTTTCATTGTCATCTTCTTCAGAGTTTGTTTAAAAAAACTATTTTTAAAATGATATTTAGACTTTTTTATTACATTTATTTTATTCAGAATTTTATTTGTAATGTACAGTTTTTCCACTTTTCACAACAGTTTGCAACTTTTTTCTTTTTTTCTTTAGTAAATTTGATCAATACGACTTGCACCTGGTTCTGCTGCTGGTTGGACCTTTCGATGACAAACTTTGCGCGGATCACATGGTTTCATGTCATTTCACAAGGCTTTGGTTTGTTTCCATGTATGGTTATTCAACACAAATAAAATCAGTAATTCCGAAATCAGAAATCACAGCAATGAATCAGAATTTTGTTCTGGAAAATGTGGGCCCTGAGATCAAAAAGGTGAAGAACCCCTGCACCAGGAGGCTATTGTTGAAGCAAATGATCCGTGTGCATCTAACAATGTTTGTAACAAGACCCTTAAATGTGAGCTTTGAATGTATCTCATGTTCTCTGAGTGGAAAGTGAATAGAAAAATCACATGATTCAAATAAAACTGACTTCTACAGGACGGTTTTTGTTGGGTCAATTCCAATTTCCAAAGGAAATTAATGGAAGGATGAAGAAGGGAAGGTCTGTCCACTGAGCCCGACTAGGAAAGTTACAAAAGGCCATCCCAACTTCTTTATATTTTTTTCTGCAAAGCTGAATCTTGCGGGTCCTGTGATACTGGCACCACCTTGCAAGCTCAGATACTTTGCCTCTTGCATGAGGAGCGACTAGTTTAAAGACTATAAAGGTTGTTTAGGAAAAGAGTAACAAGCACAATAGATGGCATCCTCTGCTCTAAAACCTTTGGACTTAATTTTAAATTTTAAACTGAGAGTTCGGCTTATTGAACTCTGAAAATAATTGAATAAACATTTGAGGAAGCACGGCACTCCTCAACTACAAGTCAAGCATCTAACAAGTAATACAACAGTCCTCGAGTCAGTGCTACAGAACATCTACATATCGGATTGTAGCGGACCCCCACGTCCATTCAAGTTTGACTGAATAGCAACCAAACTTTTTTTAATTTTTTTCTGATGCTCTTCTGCAACAGCACCACCAACTTCTTCTTCTTCTTCTTCTTCATCTAAACGCTCCCCCAGAATTGCAGAACCTCTGTTCTCCTGCAGATGGGAGTGTTGCTGTGTGAGAAGAACCTCTTCGACCTCGTGCTCGCAGCCACTAAATTCAACTTCTAATTTCCATGAAATAAATCCTGGCTGCGGGTCTAATAGCAGGATGCAGACTACTTTATTTAATGAGCGGTTTTATCTCGGTACTCTGGATTTATCACCCAACCACTGAGTCGTTTACCTGCGTTAAATCACAGACATTAAGTCCTGGGTCCTCATATCCTTTGCAGAGTGTCCAGGTTTTCCTGTAAATCTTCTCTTTCCCTCGTGAATAATCACACTGTGGATTCACCTCATATCATTTTTCATGGCTTAAATCAATAGATCTAACATCATCTGTGAAGGGAAGTCTGCTGGGGTCAAAGGTTATGTGGAATGTTTGCAATTTTTTTTACTCACATAACGGTACTTTGAGGGACAGTCGGGCTTCATTTCACTGCATAGAATTGACAAAAAGACGGAGCACTTTCTTTCAGCTGATGACGTCAGGACAAGAGGCACTCCTGAAACATTCTGGTTCAGTGTGAAAAGAAGCTGAATTTAAACAAGAGGTGGCGCTCTCGTGTTAAACAATCATGGACTGAAAACCTCTTACCTAAATACTAAGGAAATAGAATGAGACTCTTACACACACATGCAGACATATTTTAATTGCAAATAAATAAATACATAATAGGGAATTTGAAACTGAACGCTTAAACATTAAAGACATACTATACATAATAATAATAATAATAATATAAAAATATACGTAAAGGCATCATGAATTAGCACTGTAAAAAAGGAAGACCTTAGAAAATAATATGAATATAACAATAGTAATAGAATATAAAACAGACCAGAAAAAAAAGCATAACCTTAATATGCCAAATAAAATTCATAGTAAAATAATTTTTCTCAAATCAGAAGGCAATTTAGATTCAAACCAAGGGGAATTAAAAAGTATGATTTGGTGGAGTCCCATCGAGTGGAAACATGTCATTCACATATGACGAGAGCGATGAGGAGGATGAGGTCACCGTCATCCCTCTTCTCCTCAGACGTGAGCGCTCCTGAAGGCGTGGCCAGCCTCCAAGCCCCGGAGTTCGCAGGATCCGGTCCTTCGAGGGTCTGTGTCAGTGGAAGCGCGTGCTAGACAGGAGCGCAGAGCGCAGCAAGGCTGGATAGGACGCACCGCCCCGGCGCATGTCTCTGCTGCTTCATCCCCTTCTCCTCGTCGGTTGGAGCGGATGCTGGATGCCAGCGAGCCCCGAGTCCAGACTGCACCTCTGAGGGACCCAGCATGGACAGTCTCGGCAGCCGCTGTAAGATCGTGGTGGTGGGAGACACTCAGTGTGGGAAAACCGCGCTGCTCCACGTCTTCGCCAAAGACTGCTATCCAGAGGTAACACGCGCCAAACTTCTCGCTTCTGGGCAGCGACAGGTGGACTCGGGATCGATCATAGGTTCCATGTCAGAGCTCACCGACAGGTGGTCTCCTGAAAATAGGTTCCATTCAAGTTAGTTATGGATGTAGCTGAGGACTGACGCTCTCGGTTCCGAAGTGACGCGCATGTCGAAATGAACACGGACTTCGGGTTTTTTTCACCTTTGGAATAAAAGCTCATTGGTAAACATCTGTTTCACCATTAGATTATCTGTAACAGTCATTTGTCTTGTTGCAATGTGAGCCTAAGTTTAATAACTATTAATCTTAATATATAATAGATGAGTGAGTGATGTTGTTATAAATTCAAGCACTGTATATTCAGAATTAGATGCCGGTTTATTAAGTCTTTGAACATTTATCACATGAATGAATGATATTGGTGATTTGTGGTTAAAAAAAGAAAGTATTATTAACATTGTAGATGTCAGCTTCAGCTTCAGTTGTTGAACTCAATGATCTGTGACCTTATAAAACTTGTTTTGTGTTGACGTGTTATTATAATAGTAACATTTAAAATTTTAATTCATTCATATCCAAAGAGTCAAAGCCAAACTCACACAACAGGTACTGATATTTACATCTTTTTTTTAATACATAAAGTGACATCTTTTTATTTTTTTGTGTACTGTTGATCATTTAATCCGACAGTCAGTTCCTGACATGAATGATGAACATAGTTGGTTGAAAATATAACGCATAGGTTGTAAACAAAAAAAAAACAAACGAATCACCATGTACTGCTGTTTGCTCAAGGAGTGGAGGTGTGTTGATGCAAGCAGATTTACAAAAACTGCAATATTTGAGTTAAAGTTTGAAGGCCAGCACATTATTATTGAAGTGATTCTGCATATCTTATCAGAAATATAGATTCTAGCGAGAGGAAAACTCTGCTTATTGACTTGAAAAATGGCCCAAAATTGCCCTTAATCCAATGTACTTTTTAAGTTTGTTGGCCATTGTAAGAAGAGTGGGATTAGAATGAATAATTCATAAATGTTTATTATATATAATAATCGTTATATGTTTCATATATGTTTATTATATAACAATTGGTAAACTAAGAATTGTTAATTGAGTAGTTGTGAAGAGGTTTTGTGTAACTGTGCGTTTATTGTTTCGCTCTAGTTCATGAATATTAAACATTGTAAGCAATGATTGTTACCAGTGATAAGGGTTTATTCAGTCCTATTCATCTTCTTATTGTGTTGTTGTGTCGTCAGATTTGACTCTCGGTATTATTACGTTGCAGTTGCAATTCTGTCATCCGGTGCTGCTTTGTATTCAGGTGTTGTCTGGCACTTTCTAAATGGATGAATGACATGACTTGTTTGCAGACCTACGTGCCCACCGTCTTCGAGAACTACACAGCCAGCTTTGAGATCGACAAGCACCGGATCGAGCTGAACATGTGGGACACGTCAGGTAAGACGGAAGTTTGTCAGAACAGAGATCAGAGCTGCTGAAGAGGCTTCAGAAGGCGGGCTTCTGCGCTCCACGTCAGAGCTCTGACGGATGGTCCTGACCCTGTCTTCAGTTTCAGCTATTTTCTGTGTCGGAGCATCTGCTATTTATGTTGTTATTGCAAGCATCGCCGGTGCCAGCCGAGTCTGGACGCGGCCGTGTGTGTTTGCATTCCGACTGCATGCTCAGATTCTCTCAAGCTCTGGCCCAGGGTCAGGCGACTAAAAGGGGGTTGGGAGTGGATGACTCTGCCAGGCAGGGAACGAGGGGGACTTTTTTTCCAATGAGAAAATTGTAGCAACAAAAAAATAAAATAAAATAAAGTCAAATCACTTTGAGTTCCAAATAAGACTCTACACCTCAGTGACTGTGACACCATGAGTCAGCCCTCTACTCACCTCTTCCACATCAGCTTCCTTGTTCTTGTTCAGGTTTTCGGACTTTTGTTGTTGTGCAGAAAAGAAACAATTGCTATTTAAAGCCTGAAATATGAATCTGAAAAGTAAACATGGGACACAAGCTACTAAAAGCTAAACATTTGTCAATAAAATTGAGTAATATTCACATGACAACAGGTAATAGCAAGAAATAACGGGGTATTACTGCATTGTCATTGGACTGTAATGACAGGTTTTTCTTTGCATTTGCATTTGACGCCATGAAAAAAGAAATTGCATGCTCATTTTGCTGACGGAAGTGGCTCTTAGCGCCCTGGACATTGACATGCAAAAGAGCGACTGTTTAAAAATGACCATTATTTTCATCGATCGCCGTCTGGTTGTGCTGGCGCTCAAGGATCTGGGATCCTGAGTTTCTGAGGATGAAACTCATCTTTTGCTGCTTGACAAACAACAGGACTCCACCTTACTTAGCAAGTCGAAATGCACCACTTCACACTGGATTGCTGTTCACGAACTGAACTGAGGGAAGAATGCTAGGGTTAGTTCGGACTCATGGCGTGGACAATGAAATAATGGATGCTGCATGACTATTGACCTATCCAAAGGGCATCAGTCAGGAGGTCCAAGTTTCATGTATGAAAAATCTATGTAAAAGAACGAACTATTTTTGGAGGCAACTCAACAATGTTTGTTGACTGGAGCTTCGATGCCATGGGAAATCGTCCGAGGTGCTCGACCTATACCTCCATCCCTGCTGTCATCTGGAATCCAAGTCAAGATGGCCGGCAGCTCAGGCTTGAACACAAGCTCTTAGTCCAGTGACTTTTCCCAACTATCTTTAGTGGCTCTTTTCATGGCTGCTTACTGCAAGAATGTTTCCTTAAACACCGTGTTGACCTAGCAAGTCAATCTTCTCAAGCCTGTCAGTCAGGGGTCGGGGTCTTCGGCGGCCTGGGGCCACTTTTAAGCCCGGCTCCCTTATCTCACGCTGATGGTGCGGGAGAGATGTTGTCCATCCTTAAATCCTGAAACTACCTTGAGCGGTTTGAGTCTTTTAATCCTCCTCCAGGAGCCACCCGATCCACAACAACCGTGACGTCAGCCGACCCCAGGCTTGTGTGTGTGTGTGTGTGTGTGTGTGTGTGTGTGTGTGTGCGTGTGTGGACCCTGCGCGCTGAGCCGTTATTCACTGATTCACTGCAAACACAGATGTTCATATTTTCTCTCGACAAGGAAAATAATTGGCTCACACACAGATGAGAAAAGCTTTCATCTGATAAAAATAGGTCTGCTAGTTGGAATTGGATTTTTTCCCCTGACCAAAACACATATTAGGGTCACAATTGCCTAAAGACACTGCTGCGAATAACTTACTCATGTATTTCCTTTTTTATTCATCACAGCTCCCCCAGAGACATTTTCATACCTCCCTACCTTATTATACTGTTTCCATAGAAGCACAGGTCCTCAGATGCCTTTGAAAATGAAGCCCATAGTCATCAAGAAAGGGCTTCAGGCGCCAAGAGTTTGACTTGAAAAGGGAATTTGCAATTGGAATTCTGACCTCTGGGTCAAACGAAATTAAAGTCGTGCTAGTTCTGCCTTGAGAAATCTATCGGTCAGGTTCTTTCACGAACCATTGTGGGCGAGGTCTTAAAGAAGCGAGAGGCGTCAACATGACTGTGCAGGATTGTTGAAACAGTGCTGAGTTTGCACAAACACACCGCTTTCTCGCCTACTGATGTCAGTTTCTTGGGGTTTTGTTGCTCGACTTGGCTCGTATAGATGTGTATGTTGGCTATGGACCTGAACCTTATTTTAGTGCTCAAAATCCTTAACATATTTTGGGCTATTCATGAGCTGTGTCACAGAATTACACCTAATATTTGTGAATATTTAACACATTTTATTTAACACATGGACATTTTTTACCATTTTTGACCTTGTATTTATTATTATTATTATTATTAAACAAAAAAATAATATCTAGTCTGTCTGAAGCCATATATTTCCTTGAATCATCTTGTACATTAGAAGGCGTTCAAAATACATACAATTTTCCAAAAATGTGTAAAACATTGTCGAAGTGAACGCGCCGTCACCAATGAAAATAAATACTCTAAAAGCTCTAGGTAGTTACATGAAAACAAATCAGTATATACTGTTTTAAAATATGAGCAACTGTACAATAAACTGTATTAAACCCCAACAGTCCGGTTATTACAATGTAATTCCTGTCGCTAGCTGCAAGATCATCGTACTGATCGAGGTTGATTTTTATCTGATACGTATGGACATTAAAGGACAGGAAGTGTCTTTATTAACCTTTTAAAAACATAAATCACCTGGTGATTTTCTATTAGTGAGTAGCTACTGTGACTCCATCCTACACACATAAAAAAAACATGTCTGTATTTAATTACTCTTTGGCTCAGTGTGTCCTTCTTGACCTCACCTCTCATCCAGATTTATTGATACAGCACGGCTTATTTCCCTTATTTCCACAGCACGCCTGCTTTTTAACTGCCATTCAAAAGGTTCCCAGCATTCACTGTTGTGAAACTGAAGTCCACCATTTATTCGATTTGGACTCATTCATTCAATTTCCTCCTCAAGGTCCAGTCCTCTCACGCTCAGAGGGAACAGGGTCGCTCTGTTTATCTGACGCCGTCATAAATCTGGACATTTGCGCTGCCTTCCTTCATTCAATCGAGTTTTGTCAGTGTCGCTTCCACTCAGAAGAAAACTTCAAATCGCATCCTGCCTTATGCTAAACTTCGAAGTACCAGGTGAAGTAGCTGCTGGATTGATGGGTTTCTTTCACTTCATGTACTTTATCCGATGTTTTAAGTCGTACTGCCAATGACATGAATCGTGAGCACACCACAGTCAAAACTAGTTCTGCTGTAGAGAAGGTTCAAATCCAGTCCAGACAATTCATTTTCCACTTGCAAGTGGAGGATTCTGCGGTTTCAGTTCAGTTGGGAGACTGTCAAGACTGGTCTGGCTTGTTGTTGAGTTTTGAGAGTCCGAGGAGAAGCACTTGCATGTGAAATGGCTCATTCACCAAAGTGTATGCATCAACAGATGTAGCCATATATCAGTGTATAGTGGGAACACGATACACTCCCAAAATAAAACACACACACTTCCTCATTCTACTCTAAATAGAACCGAAGGGACAAACATGTTTATTTGAGTCCCGTGTCTCTTATTTAATCAGATGTTTCCTCATCTCAATTGGCTCCTCGAGCAAGTAGTCAAGTGGTCAAGTGGTCAAAATGTCAATGAGAGTTGGCTTGTCAAGGGGGCAGTAGTGATTACTGTGAACCCTCAAGGGCACTGTTTGTTGCCTTTTTTCCCCCCCAAGCCAGGCGCCGTGACCTCACACTACATCCCCTATCGAAGGTGTGTTTCCTGCCTCTGACCAAGTCACGACACGCGGATTCCCCGCCCCTATCGCGGCACGTTTTTCCTTTGTCCATCCATGTTTAACTAGACTCTTATTTAAACACTTAACAACGTGGTGGTTCAGCTGAGTCACTGGAATGTCTGCAGGATTCTGCGCTCCATTGTTGCCGTTTTTTATTTTAATCCCGCCTGATGATTAAACTTGCTTTGCCACAGCCCTAGCCAGCAACTCACACCCATTTTTTGTTCATCCGTCAACGTCTCATTGGAATGTTGGCATCAACCTGTCGCACTCTGGCAGTAGCTAGAAGACTTTCTGGGACAGCCAGTTCTTTCTCATAACAGCCTCTATAACCTCTGCCAACCATGGTGGTGGCGGAGGTTGTGTGTTAGGTTTGTTTGTTTGTAAATCCGTTGTTCACCGAATATCTTTCAGGGTTGGTTGCAACATTCGAATTTGTCATTTGAGCTTGGTAGTGTGGCGGTTCAATTGAATTGGAATCAACTATCTCCCTTATTTTCCTGATAGCTGTGCTGTTTCTCTGTTGTTGTTAAAGTGTCAGCACCCGCAACCTTCCCTTCGCTCTTCTTTAGTAACCACCACAATACGACCGGGATCGGTTCCGACTAACCGGTCGTAAGTCAGATTGGATGTAAGTCAAATGCCATTCAAAATAGCCGACACAAGGGTTATAGGTGCTGCTGTAGTGGTAGATGGCTGGACGATCGGGTGGACGTAAGTTGAGCAGGTCATAAGTCAGATCAACCAAAATCCTAAAATCCTCTGGCAACTCCCCTGCTGTGCATGTGGCTGCCCAGTTTTGGTGAAGATTCTTCTCTACCTTTCAGAAGTTTAGTGATCCTGGTCTTCCTCCTGTTTAAACCAACCTTCTGAGCCCCAGGTGCTGCAGACAGCATGATATAATACGAAAGGAACTGCACTCACATTCGCACTCCTGAGACCTCAAATACTGTTGAGTGGACGTGTGCGTTCCAGACTAACGTAGAAGTTTCCGAAGAAGTTTCGTCAACTGTGGCATGACACGATGTCGTAGGCATTTTGAGGATCACGCAATCCATCGAACCACAGATGTGTTACCATGCAGTCTGGAAAGCTGAAGTCTGTCAACTGTGTCCGCAAAAGTTCTCTTGACGATAACCGATATGTAACGCTTTCTGAGGGAGGGTGTAGAGTCGCCACTGTTGGGCCTTAGAATCGGCGCTGTGACCATCGGTGTCAGAAGCTTGTTGCGTTCATGTTGCATTGAGTGCAGTGAGACAGCCAGGGTGCTAGCTTTCATACTGTATATCTGTCATACTGTGTTCAAATGGTATGCTGGAACAAATGCCGACAATGATCCTCCCAGTGTGGACATACCCTTCGAAAAAAAAAAAAAAGTCCTGGATCCAGGCGGTGAGCCGGAACCTACCCAAAATGGAATCATTTTCTTGTGCCTGAAAACTACATCCAAATCTGTCCATAACTTTTCAATTCCTTTAGAACACAGTCAGACAAACAGAGTTGAAAGCATAACCTCCTTGTCAGAGGTAATAAGTATTGGTCCTCCGTCAGTATTACATTCGGCAGCTGTAATTGTTTCTGCAGCTGAATTAAATAGTGCATCGGTTGCTCTGCAGACGCTCACTAACCTGCCTCGCTGAAAGAGGAGTCTTTATGAAATTCAGGTTTTATTGCACTGCACAGTGAACGCCGGTAAGTAGAAGAAAAACATGTTTGGAAATGTCACAAATTGTAATTGTAAAAAGCTGTTAAAGAACATTACCCTTCATTTAAATATGGGAGTGCTTGTTCTGTCCCCGGCTCTCCTCTTTTACACCCTGCGGCGCGCTTTGTCACCATAAAGCTGTCAGAGAGTGATTGTCTTGAACTGGAAGGACAAGAGTGTGTGATGCTCTGATGCTCCCCCCCACACACACACACCATCTTGCCCCACCACCCCCTTCTTGCCATGCCCCTGTCGAAGGTGTCTGCCTGTCTGTATGCCCTGAAAAGCCCCCGGCACACGGACCTGTAGGACACCCTGCTGTGTGTCAAAACAAACAGCGAGCTGTCTGCTGCCTAACTCTGGTGTAATAGAGTGTGAATGAACTGCAGCAGATTAAAACTCAGCCTCCCTTTATCCCTCCCAGCAGTGAGAAGTGAGAACTGCTAACAGACCCAATGGGATCTCCAATGATCTTTGAACGTCTCCTCTCTTTGTCTTCATCATAAAAAGGCCTTATCACATCCATCAGTGACTGTTTCTTTCAGTTTGTCTGCAGTTTGGAATCTTCTAAGGAAACATTTCTATACAGTAGGTTAGAAAGATGAAAGGATAAGTGGTGTACTCTATACCTGGCAAGTTTTGACTGTCAAAAGGAGCTGGACTGCTGGGAAGAAACCACATAACCCTTAACCCAGAGTTGCCTCAAGCCAGGTTTGACCCTGTCACTTTCTTGCCGTGAGGCAGAACCTTGTCAAGCATCTCGTGTTTTCAGTGTGAAACCAATTTTTGTTAGTGTTTCCAGCAAAGTCATGGAAAACACTATTGAGATTTGTCGACCATGATGA